>NW_023458582.1:292396-293459 GCF_013731165.1 Rhagoletis pomonella | reverse complement strand
ATGTTCAAAAGCATATTGAGAACCTTTTTCCTCTGCCTTGAAAGGGTTAAAAAGCGTTTCATATATGACAGACTGTTCATTAAGGGGTTAAATGCTGCATTCCATTATCTCTTTTCTAAGCGAAGATCTACGATTTTGAAAAAAAAACTCGAGTTTTGCCTATAGTGCGTCGCCTGTGGACATTCTTTCATATATGTATGTATGTGCCATTTCTACCGTTATATATTTTTTGTCTACTCGGTTATTCCATGGGGAATTCATGCTTTATTAAAATTTAAAAAATTAAATTACTACACCATTTTAATTAATTAGTGTGTAGTCCAGTTTTGTTTTGTAGAAGTTTCGTTAGTATACACTTCAGTTTTTACACATTGAATATATCTGTATATTTATATATTTACGCGTATCTATTTACATTTATTTATGTACAAGTCTACAAAATCTTATTACTTATAAAGCGATTTTTAATCTTCGTTGCTTAACACACATTTTTTCAATTACTTCTTGTGTTGTAATCGGCACCATTATGTACCGCTAACATCGTTAAACTATTCAGCCGCTCCTTAACTGTATAAAAAGAAGGGACAAATAAGATAGCATATTCAACAATTCAGTAGTCCACTTGCAAAGTGCGCTATGTAAATTTCTTTTAGATTTTTAGTTTTCGGTGGGTTTCATGTCCACTAACAGCAGAGTGAAAAATGTTTCTATATTCTGAAAAAAAATAGCATGAAATGTTAACTACTCTTGCAAAAGTCGCTATAATACTTTTTTATACACTTTCAAATGTCTCCTCTTCGTATGAACTTAGAAAACTGCAAGAAAATGTGGTAGTTTCGGTGCCTAGTGGAAGAGGTCGCAAAAAAGAAGCAAACCAATCTTCCTAGAGGAGAGAACGCGAAAAGCTAAAAAAAGCTAGCTATGTAAGAGTTACTGTTTCAAAACTTGCAATATTAATTTTTTAAATATAAAATTTGCAAATCTACCATACTGCAATTTTATTTTTTTAATGGTAATAGGCTCTTATTTATCCAAATTTTCAGGTAATAAAAAAAGATACAGT
>NW_023458582.1:281861-292296 GCF_013731165.1 Rhagoletis pomonella | reverse complement strand
GGTAACCAATCCGAGTGGAGCCTTGGGTCACGGCAGAAAGAGAGGGAGCTTCGGTGGGGCCACTCTGACTTATTCGGTTTAAGGGCTCACTGAAGTCTGCAGCGTCTGTTCACCAGTAGGTGCGGCTGCAAGCGGGTGTCTGCTTGGAGCAAGCAGCTCGCTATATAAACGTGTATTTGGTTGCGAAACCACCCCCGTCCCAGTAATGGGTTGTGCGCTGGGCTTGGGACCCGCCACGTAAAAACCACTTCCAGTGAAGAAGCAAGGCAAAGCCTCGGATGAGACCCCCCTTATGATGACGACCACGGCAAACGTTTAAAGGACTACGATTTGAGGGCATGCACCTGGAATGTCCGGACCCTTAATGGGGAAGGTGCCTCTTCCCGGCTGGTTGATGTCCTCGTAAGGACAAAAGCTGACATCACCGCCATCCAAGAAATGCGTTGGACGGGGCAAGGCAAACAATGTCTGTGGCCTTGCGACGTCTACCACAGCTGCCATGTAAAGGAGCGCAAATTCGGTGTTGGATTTGTGGTGGGAGAGAGACTCCGTCGCCGAGTACTGTCGTTCACCCCGGTGGACGAGCGTCTAGCCACAATCCGTATCAAAGCGAGATTCTTCAACATCTCGCTCATCTGCGCCCATGCCCCGACGGAAGAGAAGGATGAGGCATCCAACGATCTCTTCTATGAGCGCTTGGAGCGCACGTACGAGCGCTGCCCCCGTCATGATATCAAAATCGTGCTTGGCGACTTCAATGCCAGGGTGGGCAAGGAAGGGATCTTTGGAACCACCGTCGAAAAATTCAGCCTCCACGACGAAACGTCTGACAACGGATTGAGGCTGATCGACTTCGCCGGGGCCCGAAACATGGTAGTATGCAGTACTAGGTTCAAGCATAAAAAGATCCATCAAGCTACGTGGCTGTTTCCGGATCGAAAAACGAGAAACCAAATCGATCATGTTGTGATAGACGGAAGGCACGCTTCCAGTGTTTTAGACGTACGCACACTCCGAGGCCCAAACATCGACTCGGACCACTATCTTGTTGCAGCCAAGATACGCGCCCGCCTCTGTGCAGCAAAAAATTTGCGCCCAAATATGCAAGGAAAGCTTAACGTCGTAAAGCTGCAATCACAACAGACAGCCAGCGCTTTCGCTACTCGCCTCTCACACCTGCTCTCAGAGAGCACTCTTCAACAAACCGACATATGCGAGCAGTGGAACCACATTTCCCGCTCATTAAGTACCGCCGCCGAAGAAGTAGTCGGATTTCAGCGAGCCCGAAAAAACAACTGGTACGATGAGGAGTGTCAAGAAGCTGCAGAGAAAAAAGATGTCGCCTACAGGGCCACGCTGCGATCGGGCGCAACGCGCCTAAGGGGGACCGCTATAGGGATCTGAAGAGGGAAGCGAGACGTATTTGCCGCAACAAGAAGAGAGAGGCCGAAATACGTGAGTGCGAAGAGCTTGAAATGCTGGCCGACAGGAGGAATACCCGATAATTTTACCAGAGAGTTAGGCGACTTACGGAAGGTTTAAAGACCGGGGCGCACTCCTGTAAGAACAATAATGGCGACCTAGTAACTGATGTCCAGAGCGTACTTACATTATGGAGGGAACACTTTTCCGCCCTACTAAATGGTAGCAGCACGGAAAGTTGTGGAGAAGAAGAACCCGAGCCCACAGTCGATGATGACGGAGTCGACGTTCCACCGCCTGACTATGACGAGGTATGTATAGCAATAACGCGGCTGAAAAACAACAAAGCCGCTGGAGCTGACAGCCTGCCAGCTGAGCTATTCAAGTACGGCGGCGAGGAGTTGATGAGGTGCATGCATCAACTCTTGTGCAGAATATGGTCTGACGAACGCATGCCCGACGACTGGAATTTAAGTGTGCTCTGCCCAATCCACAAGAAAGGTGACCCCGCCATTCGCGGGAACTACCGCGGGATCTGCCTTCTAAGCAAAGGTTACAAGGTCTTATCGAGCGTATTGTGTGAAAGACTGAAGCCCACCGTCAATGAACTGATTGGGCCTTATCAGTGTGGCTTTAGACCTGGCAAATCCACCATAGACCAGGTATTTACAATACGCCAAATCTTGGAAAAGACCCGCGAGAAAAGGATCGACACTCACCACCTATTTGTCGACTTTAAAGCCGCTTTGGACAGCACTAAAAGGAGTTGCCTATACGCCGCTATGTCTGAATTTGGCATCCCCTCAAAACTCATACGGCTGTGTAAAATGACGTGGAGCAATACCACCAGCTCCGTCAGAATTGGAAAAGACCTCTCCGAGCCGTTCGCCACAAAACGGGGTTTCAGACAGGGCGACTCCCTTTTATGTGACTTCTTTAATCGGATGTTGGAGAAGATAATAAGAGCTGCAGAACTGAACCGCTCAGGAACAATTTACTATAAGAGCGTGCAATTGCTGGCTTATGCCGATGACATCGACATCGTCGCTAACAAAAACCGCGAAGTCTGTTCTGCCTTTTCCAAGTTGGATAGGGAAGCAAAGCGAATGGGTCTGGTGGTAAACGAGGACAAGACGAAGTATCTCCTGCCATCAAACAAACAGTCAGCACATTCGCGCCTTGGCACCCACGTCACTGTTGACAGTTACAATTTCGAGAAAGTAGAGAATTTCGTTTACTTGGGAACCAGCATTAACACCGATAATAATGTCAGCATTGAAATCCAACGTAGAATCACTCTTGCCAACAAGTGCTACTTTGGACTGAGTAGGCAATTCAGGAGTAAAGTCCTCTCTCGACGTACGAAAACCACGCTCTATAAGTCACTCATCATGCCCGTGCTGGTATATGGCGCAGAAGCATGGACAATGACAACATCCGATGAGGCGGCTCTTGGAGTGTTTGAGAGAAAGATTTTGCGGAAGATTTACGGGCCTTTACGCGTTGGCGACGGCGAGTACCGCAGACGATGGAACGATGAGCTGTATGAGCTTTACAACGATAAGGACATAGTGCAGCGAATTAAAATACAGCGGCTCCGCTGGCTTGGTCATGTCGTTCGAATGGACACCGACGCTCCAGCTCTGAAAGTATTCAACTCGGAACCCGCTGGTGGTAGCAGAGGACGAGGGAGGCCCCCACTGCGATGGAAAGATCAGGTGGAGAAGGACTTGGCTTCACTTGGCGTTTCCAATTGGCGTCAGTTGGCACAGAGGAGAAATGACTGGCGTGCTTTGCTGAACTCGGCCAAAATCGCTTAGGCGGTTACAGCGCCAAAAAAGAAGAAGAAGAAGAATTAATATGTTACGTTTGTACCTGTACACTCTAAAAAGAGCATGTAAAACTACTACTGAAAAGTATCTATAAGGTGTTCAGGATTTGATTTTGAACTTGAGATCTTTAAAATATATACATAAATACACATATAAAATGTTTAAAATTGCGGAAATTTTCAATCTAAAAATACATTTTCTACTAATAATAAACATTAGGGGCTCACATTTACTCTATTTTAAACTTTTAATATGTAATTTTGCTCTTCGCGACAAATGTGGTATGTAAAAGTAAACAGGCAATGTTTAGACGAAACTGGTTACCACTCTTAATATGCGCAAATAAACAATTTTTTTTAGAGTGTATTTAAAGTCTTTTCAGTAAAATTCATACAAATTTCCTTAAATAAATCAAATTTAGTTTTTTTAACAGAGTATTTAATACTACATTGAGATCTGCTTACTTTTTAAATTAACAAATGAAAATATCTGATATGAACGAGATTACTACAGAAGGAGTACTTTAAATATATATTAATCTTTCTTAAAGCATCCGTTTTAGCTAATTAAAACAATTGCGCTTATACCTATTTTGGGGAGATCTTTTCATATGTTCACTGCTTCGATCACAAAAAATAAGATGCTTTAATTTCACGCTTAAGTAGCGATTTTTAATACATTTAGAAAACGTAATGTTTTCTACCATCTTTAATGAAAGTCGAGTTATGAACGAAAAAAACTTTATAGAAAATATAAAATTTTGGCCTATTTGAAAAAGTATCCACATTTGTACTGATCGGAAAAAATAAGTATCTCCCAAAAATTCGTCTAAAAATGTATCCTGTTGGATCTATTTAGATCCAAACGGCATCCCTGATCCCAACTTTGAAATTTGTATGTGAAATGCCGTTCACCCAAAATTGTTCCACATTCATGATATAGCGAACCATTTCTTTGAACGAAACGGAGAAATTTTTCACTGAATATTTATGATAAGGCTGATTGTAAATATGAATTTTGAGTGAATAAGCTTCAGTAGTTACTAAAATATTAAATATCGCAGTTTACGTATTTCTGAAAACTACCGTTACATGGGAGGTAGGCGTGGTTATTGTTCGATTTTGCTCATTTTCAATACCATCCGTCCGACGCTGGAAAGAAGTACACATACCAAGTTTCGTTAAGACATCTCTATCTCTACCGCAACCGCTTAATCGATTTCTTTTTCATTCTGGTCATTTATGTATACATTTGTCTATATCTATTTCGATTCGTTTTGTCTATTACAAACAACCTTTATGTGAACAAAGTTATAATACCCTTGTGCAGAAGTGCGCTCTCTGTCCCTCTCCAAGCACTTGTTTTCAAGGAATTTAACTCTTGTTGGTATTTTGAGAAAGAATAAGCCCTACATACCAAACATAGTGGCCAAATAGGGCACGAGAGCAGTACTCTACCGTATTTGATTTCCATGAAAGAGTAACTATGTGCTCATACATACGTACCAAAGAGAAATAAAGCTGTAATTATGCTAGCCTCAATGAATTGCGATAATGCTGTGAACGATGATGACAAGAAACCCCATGTGATATCTTATTATAATAAGTATAAAGCTGGCGTTGGTACTATGGTATAGCTGGAAAACTATCGATGGCACTATCGATAGTATCTATGGTTTTTGACTATCGATAACATCGATGGTTTTGTAAGCACTATCGATAGTTTCCACTCATACATACATTATTCAGTAACATACATATTTCAGAGCGCAGATGCTTCTTGAAGCCAAAAATCGTTGATGAACTTTTGTTCCTTAACAAAAAAATTTACATATTTTAGCAATTCTGATCTCATTTTGAATAAAAGTTTTTTTGTTTAATTTTTGGGTTTTTTTGTTCAAAACTATCGATAGTGTCAACATTTTCGATAGTATCGATACTATCGATGGTTGTGGCTATCGATTATCGAAACTATCGATGGTCACGACCATCGACAGTTTTCCACCTCTATACCATGGACCAGATGGCTAGAAAATACACAACACAGCGGCGTACTACGCGATGATCATAAGCGATGTTTTTAAATATATATATATCGCCTCATATCTTGTTTACTGTACAAATCATGAAATGATGCAAAGGAAAACCAACCAGCGACGGCAGTTTATGCGGCAATTGAGCGAGGAGTTAACGAGCGCAATTATCGAAAATCGTATGACAAACGCGCAAATAAAGAGAAATTCTACGATATCGTCATTGGAAGCATCATAGAGCTTCAAAAAATTACTGTGGATGTTACGCCAAACCCTTCAATTAAACAGGATTCATCAGAAAGAAAGAAAGTAACTGGTTGCTGTTTCATTTCCAATAAACAGGAAAAAGAACTGATGTATTATGAACATTCCACAAACATCATAAAATGTACTATTTGCTATAAATAAAGTGATTATTTAATCGTATTTGTTTCTTGTTTTCCTAATAAGTTACATAGTATAGTTATTTTTATCAATTACATATGTGTAGCAGGAAAAAGCTACAAAATATACTACCGAAGAAATTGGTACCCGGGTGCTCGTACGGTAGATCATATTTAAACTCGGTTATTTTTTTTGATAAATAAGACAATTTTGTTTCTTTCAATTGCCTTTTCTTTCTTTTCTTCTTTTATTTAAGCTAAATAACGACGATCCGGAGGATGGGGAAAAAATGTCAAGTAATACTCGACTTATATGTAAGAATGTCTTGTTGTGGGTACCCCGGTACCCGGGTATTAACACAAGGACTAGGGATGTTGCGGATGTGGAATCTTAGACATCCGCGGATGCGAATATCTAACAGCTAACATCCGCTGATGCGGATGCGAATGCGGATGTCAAGTATTTTTAAGAAACAAATTAGAATCTATCATAATGGCGAGATCGTTGTTTAAACAGCGCTTACAAGCCGATACATTTGTCATGTTGTTTCAGAATTTGGAGAACCTGTAACTTTATCAGCACTTTTAGATTTTAGTTTTTGTAATTAATTTTTTATACTTTCTTCTGCTACTGCTTTGCAAAATTTGTGCTTATAGCGAGCTAAATAGGTGGATATGGAAAATAGATCATTATTTTTTAACAAAATTCTGTTTTCAAAGTCGTGACTGCCAGCCGAATCGGACCAGAATATTGTTTTATTTTTAAAGCACCTCGTTTTTTTATAAGCATTTGAATAACAGATAGTTACGTAATTCTTATCTAATTAAAGGTCAGACCTATAGCTTTTTAACAGGGACCAAAACTAACTGTTATCTCGAATTTACAAATTGAAAACGTTGCCTGAATTCTGAAATTTAACGAAAATGTTGTTTCATAACAGTTAATAGATGAGAAATATTTATTCCGTTGCTGATAAGAGTTATTTCCCAACGTTTATTTTTTACGTTGCTCGATAACGGTTACTGCCCAACGTTTACTTTTTACGTTGCTTGAAAAGAGTTATTGCCCGACAAATATTTTTACGTTATCTGATAATAGTTATTTCACTCTCTCACTTTTATTTCATCGTCTTTATCTTATTCTCTATCTCCATCTTCATCAATATCCTAATCTTAAAAGGTTTATCAGACAACGTAAAAAATAAACGTTGTAAAATAACTTTTATCCAGCAACGTAGAAAATAAACGTTGGGAAATAACTCTTATCGGCAACGGAATAAATATTTCTCCTGCATAACAGTTATCGGGCAACTTAAAAAATAAACGTTGGGTTATAACTCTTATCGACGAAATAAAAAATATTTCTCATCTAATTCTCTTTATAACTAGACGTTGATCATTTCTACTGGAAATCCCTATTGAAGGAACTTACTCATTGATTATAAATAGCAAAGAAGGGACAGTTTTACCACAGAAGTTTATAGCCAAGTATCCAATGTATATCCCTATGAAAAAAATATTATCCAACAAGTAAACAAAACTCCTGTTTTTAAAATTTTTTCTAAAAATAAATTCCTCAAAGAGCCCCATTTGAAATTATTTAAACAAATATATGTGGTGGCATACGTGGTACGTCGACTCGCGAGTCATTTGTGTACGTGTTTACTCGCCGTTGACTACACACAGTTGAATCATTCAGAGTCATGCCGGGAGTCATGTTGGTGTAACTAACACAAATTTATTTTCACAAACACATCCAAACCGACTCACGAGTCAGACGCACCGTGTATGAAGCCTATAACATCAAAAGCAAATCACGAAAATTTAAGATTTACAGTGCACACCTTCTTCTTTTGTGTCTAGTAGTTTTTTTTAAGATTGGTCCAAAAAAATCATAATAAAGAAAGAAGCCAAAGCAGGTATTTAAAGGAAAGGAAAAAAATATTATTAAAAGGACTATGTTCTCTTTGACGTACGTCAAAGGCCAAGTAGAAGTGGGAACTTTTATGGCTGCCCATTGATAGCTCGGTTATATAGCTTAAGAAATAATATTTTAAAGACATTTTTATCAAAGTTGATAAATATGACATTTGACCAGTTGTGTTACACAAATACTCCTACGATCACAGGCAAAAAGGTTGACTACAATATGTAATTTTTTTTTGCCATATATACGTTTTATCGCTCCACTTGCAAAATATTCGCATTCGCAAAAGATACGCATTGATTATTGCGAATGCGAAAACGAAAACGAATGCGAAAGCGAATGCGAATGCGAATGTTAAAATTAATGCGGAAGCTCCGTGGTTGCGAATGCGAATGCGAATATTCGCAACAACCCTGGTACGTACATATTCTCATCCGTATGTACCCTGCAGCGGGTTCGGAGATAATTGTCGCTTCGTACTTGTTACATTACTAGTTCCAACAGGTAGTAAAAAATCGAACTATTGGTTACATATTGCAGTTTCTAAAGGTTATTGGCCGTTTTAATATAATAGTTCTCCCTTATTACATAAAGGAATTTGTTATTTATCATTTAAATACAAATAATAAATTTTGAATACTTATCCATGTTCTGTTTCCCTCGTGTGACCACCACGCAAATATCAGACTTAAAAGTACCAAAATAAAGCAATACATATGTAGATACCAGGGTTGTTGCGAATATTCGCATTCGCAACCGCGGAACTTCCGCATGAATTTTAGCATTCGCATTCGCAAAGCGAATCAGTGTGCAAGTGCCCCAAAAAATATATCAAAGCACATTGAGCGCATGGAATGGAACAACAAAACGGATTTGATGGCTTATGGTACCGACAGCGGTGAGTAATTAATTGTAACTGCCTGAAACTAGGAAAAGCCATGCTCAGCTAACTAATAAAAAAACTAATTACAAGCTGTTCATTACAGGTGAACCTTTCCAAGAGGTCACCCGGGAATTAAGCAAATCTGAGACCTTTATCGTCCGTGATTCCAATAATTGAAATTATTATACATAACGGGGTGCCTTTTTAACAAAATAACAAGATTTTAAACTAATTCTGCTGGCAGCCACGACTCTCAAAACAGAATTTTCTTCGAAATTTTCATTCCTACAACATAACAATTTATTAGCCATATCCACCTATTCACAACGTCGCGACGCTATAAGCACACATTTTTCAAACCAGTCACAGAAGACAGGATTAAAAATGAATTACAAAAACTAAAATCGAAAGACGCTGACGTAGTAACAGGTTCTCCAAATTCTGAAACAACCAATAGAATTGTTCTCCAAATTGGAACACAACGGTGTTTAAACAGCGGTATTGCCATGATGCTAGATTGTGAAGATGAAAAATAAGTCAGGAGGATACATCCGAAATTTGCAGCCCGATGCAATTCTCGAATTACACTGTGGAACAAATTCAGGTTAGCAAAAGTTAGGTCGATTCTGAGAGTGAGGGGTGAAAATAGAGGCTAAATTAGAAGACCCGTATCGCGGCGTTTGTTTATGTTAGTTCGAGTTTTTTTTTTAATCGACCTTCGAACTTTGCAGTCAAATGCCGATTTTCAGCATATTGTTTATATGGTTTTTTGGCTATAACTCGTCGAGTAATTGATATTTTTTCAATCTGTTAAAGCCAAATTATTGCTAGAGACCTGTGCAACAATCAATATTAAAAAAAAAAATTGATTTAGAAAATTTTTGTAGTGCTTATGAAGCAAAATGTTGGACTTTTTTTTCATGCTTTTTGAACATATTTTCGACAAAACTAAGTCTTTTTTGCTTTCTGTTTGATCTATTATATACTTCTCAGTTTCTTCAATAAATTTCGTTTGAAAAAAAAACAAACATAATACAAAACTTGCGTTTTCCAGCCTAATATTAATTTACTTCTCATTTCTTATGTACCAATTTTTTCAGTGTTGGTTTTGAAGAAACACTGAAAAAGAAATTATAAAAATATGGGAAACAAGTAAGAAAGTCTAAGTTCGGGCGGAGCCGAACATTAAATACCCGGCGCAAGTATTAAATATATGTTTTTTCACCTTTCCGAAACCTTCCGCTAGATGGTAAGCCGGGGTGTATCAATTTTGAGTAAATTAGCGTCCTTCAATTTCGAAATATTGAAGTTTCAAGCATTTCTGAAATTTACCGTTATATGAGAAGCGGCCGTTATTTTAGTCCGATTTCAATAATTTTCAACGTTTTGCTTATATGTGGCAAGCACAATAACCACACCGAGTTTGGTACAAATTGGTAGAACGGTTACCGATATACTTATATGTGATCATAAGTGGGCGGTGCCACGCCCATTTTCCAAAATTTTACCATAAACGTATTTCTTGGTAAAGAATTGTTGCAAGCATCAATTTTGAATAAATTAGCTTCAATATTTACTGATTTATCGAAGATTATGTATTTCTCTAAATTACCGTTATATGGGAGGTGGGCGTGGTTATTGAGCGATTTTAAAAATTTTCGGCCATTTGGTATGCTGTGCGAAGGCCAACAACTGTGCCAAGTTTGGAAGAAATTGGTGCAGCGGTTACCAAGATATACACATGTAACCATAAGTGGGCAGCGCTACGCCCATTTTCCAAAAATTTATAATATTCTTATTTTTCGTCTAAAAATTATTGTAAATATCAATTTTGAGTGAATTATCTTCAGTAGTTACTAAAATATCGCAGTTTTCGTATTTCTGGAAATTACCGTTATATGGGAAGTGGGCGTGGTTAAAGTCCGAGTTCGCCCATTTTCAATACCAACCTACCTT
>NW_023458582.1:256185-281761 GCF_013731165.1 Rhagoletis pomonella | reverse complement strand
ACAGTTGATAATAATTTAATGGCATCTGACGACAGTTTATGATTTTGTGTTGGTGGGTTTAAACGTAAACTTGAAATGAGACCGTCCGAGGATGCAAGCAGCCAATGAAAAATATCTGTCATCGTGTTTATCTTGAAAGATTTTCTTGAAAAGTTTTCCCGATATTTTTAATATCCTTATTCCTTGGCTCTTGGGCTTCTTCGGAAAGTTTCCCATTTGGCAGGGGTGCCCATTCAATAATGAGAGGCCCATGGATGAGCACTTCATGAATTGATGTTGGCATGCAATACCATGGATAGCTTTTAATCAACAGTTTCGCGGTATCCAGGCAATATTGTTTGAAAAAATGTATATCAACGGCAAAACCGCATGATAAGGCTATCTGCAACTTGTCGTCCAATCATAGTTGCGTTATCGTCTCGCCCTGAAATTTTGAGCCGCGCACATGCATTTCAAAGGAGATTGGCACACTTGTCGTTATCGGCTAGTTATCGGCAAATTGTAGAAGATGCAGAAACGGATAAGTACGACACTGTCGTTTGCTAATCGTTGTGCACGCATTGTTTGTTTACATTTTATGGGAAAAAATTAGTGAAAAAGTTAATATTTGCATTAAAATTGCAAAAAAATTAGCATTTTTTGCATAAAAGCTGTGAAAATTATTAAAAAGTGGATAACTGCATTAAAATTCAATAAATGTGAGCATTTTAACTAAAAAATATGGCGAAATTGTAAAAAGCCTCTTTTTGCATGCTCTAACCACATTTCAGGAAAAGAAAAGAAAGATTTTACTGAAAAATTATGTCTAGAATTGTTGCAGCACAGTCTATATTTCAAAAATTGCAGGTTTTTGTAAATATTTCACGAATATATCAACTAGAAAAACAAAAAATACCTGCTCCAAGTGAATTTTTAGACGCCAAATGAATTGAAATATCACGACCGAGTGTGCGAAAGTGTAGGCGTCATGTAATCGTTGCATTATGTTTGTGACGATGAAGCAACTATGATTGGACGACCAATGTGCAGAAAGCCTAAGACTTGCATTAAACAATCCATCGAAAATTTCACGCCGAGTGCACTCTAATATAGCGGTACTTTCTGACATCATTTAAATTCTAAAAACATCCAATCTTTAAAACATCAAAATCTAGACAGAAATAATTTTTTACGTAATTTAAATCTTTTAAACATAAAAAAATTAAGAATCACGTATAAAAACTAATGTCCAAACTACAGTGGCGGCTTGTGTCAGGTGGTTTTAACCAAGGTGGATGGGAAAACCTTCAGTATATATGAAAAAGAAAATTAGACCGCCCATCTGGACCACTCTCGTAACTATTTTCCTAATTTACCATAATGAGTAAACAAAAAAAATCAATCCTATCTATGTCCTACGTTAGTTTTTACATGGCGTGACAATGAAAAAACATGTTTTACATAGTCTAGATTACAATGTCCATGAACGGATGCTTGAAAACTGTAATTTGTTAAAGATAATACCACAACATTAACAACGACGAAAACTCTAATTTACGAAAAGTATAGAGCGAATTGCTAATAACAGTCACCTCGATCTCCTGTAACGCTAAATGCCTTAAGAGAATCGACTTGTTGTCTCACAACGATACGCAGTAGAGCCCTCTTAACAATATAAGATGGTTATGCATACGAATGCAAAAATTTTCTTTTGGACTTTTGGCCAGGGTTTTCCAAAAATGGGCCACTGTGCACCGTGTTATTAATAGAATCGGCAAAGTAGAAGATGTGTTTCTGTCAGGAGTCCCATTTATTCCCACATACCTTCCATTTTAATTTAAAAATCTTCATTATTCTCTGAGGCTTTGCTTTGACATGCGATTTTATTTCGGATGCTCACGAGTGGCATGTCCGAATACTATTTATGCTTCAACGCCGCAACAAAAAATGAAAGGTATTGATTATAAGGAGGCCTTAAATTAATGGTCTCTATGGCTATGGTTATGGCTATGGTGTTATAATATGGCACCACTAATCGTATACAGTGTTGCCCATAAGGTTGGTTGGAACAGCTGTTTTATATGGTTATGGTTATGTCACCACTAATTTAAGCTTAAACAAGAAAAATAATTTATGTATTCTTAATTTTCGGTTAATTTAAAATCTTTCTTACTGTTTTATATTTTTATTTGTTTACCAGGAATGGCATCAGATGCTCTGCATCAGAGACGGGCAAGTGGCTCCGAGGAGCCTTTTGTACTTAGGAGCCGGCTTGGCACATTTAGGTGCTAGATGAGGGGTAACATCAAGAGCCAGCATGAAGGGAGAAGAAAAGCGTAAAAATATTTCTTGTACTTCGACTCTTATTACTAATACAAAACATTAAAATATAATGAGAAATCAATTTGCCAAATGACTTCGTAACGACGTAGTTTCCGACTCCGGCGAACTCGCGGTCAGATGAAAAGCACAATTCGCCGGCGGGTTGCAAAAACGATTCGCCGGCGAACTGCAAAAATTATGCTCAAAATCTTTAACAAAACCATACAAATCCAATTTCAAATTGCGTGCAATGTTTAAAAAAAAAAAAGCATCCATTCCTAAACATTTCAAGCTTTCCAATATGATTTAAAAGAAAAACAATAAAGCAGTTTTATAGCTCATAAAATTTAGGTATAATAGAGTACAAATTTGGTATGGAAAGATGAATTCGATTTGACGTCGTTCGAGTTCACCCAAACGACTTCACCATAGCGCCGTCGTAACGACTTGGACCCGATGAGGAACGACGTTGCGGTTTGTGTAGGAAAAACGACTTCGTACAGTGTTCCGACTATATAGAGGCAGTTGATAAAAAAAAAAAACCGGTGGGCTTAGAGAGGTAAAAATATGTCATAAATACAAAATTTCACACCACTTACTTACTCCGCCTCTCCTCGAACGGTATATTTCCAAAAAAAAAAAAAATACTGAAATTTCAAAATTTCCTATTCCTAAGTAAAATTAGACCACATGCCAAGTTTCAGCGAAATAGGTGCACCTGCCTCCATATAGTCGCAACATTGTGTGTCATAACGACTTCGATTCGATGAGGACAGCGACGTCGGGACGATGTTGCAGTTTCATCGTTTAAGTTAAACTGGTCAACTGGTGTATACCGTTATACTTTCTAAATACTTGTAGTTAATTCTGTAACATCCATTTAAAACAAGTTCAGAATCTAGAAACTCAAGCCATCCAAATAACTTTCTGCATAACTCATAAACCGGGAAAATTTTAGTTTGGGATCCCCCGAGTTCCGCATTACGGTAGCTATGGAACGGTAGGGGAGTTCACCTGATTGCAAATATATAGTTTTTAGCTGCAGGAGCCTTAAGTTATTTGTTGTTAAAGTTTGTAAATTTAACTAACCTTTAGGCGCTATTTCACAAAATCAACACTATATTTACGTACACTCTTCGGCAATAAATTTGCGGTGAGCTCCCGCACAATCAAATATATTAATACTTTTTGCATTTATCATGCATTTTTATACCCGAGCGCACTTGTGCACAAGGGTATTATAACTTTGTTCACATAACGGTTGTTTGTAACAGGCAAAACGAATCGAGATAGATATAGACAAATGTATACATAAATGATCAGAATGAAAAGAGAAATCGATTAAGCGGGGACTGTCTGTCCGTCCGTCCGTCTGTGCACACGATAACTCGAGTAAAAATTGAGATATCTTAACAAAACTTGGTATGTGCACTTCCTTCGGGCGTAGGACGGATGGTATGGCAAAAATGGGCAAAATCTGACAATAACCACGCCTACCTCCCATATAACGTTAATTTTCAGAAATACGCAAACTGCGATATTTTAGTAACTACTGAAGATTTTTCAATCAAAATTGATATTTACAATTATTTTTAGACGAAAAATAAGAATATTATACATTTTTGGAAAATGGGCGTAGCCACGCCCACTTATGGATACATGTGTATATCTTGGTAACCGCTGCACTCATTTCATCCAAACTTGACACAGTTGTTAGTCTTGCTACAGCATACCAAATTTTTAAAATCGGACAATAACCACGCCTACCTCCCGTATAACGGTAATTTGGAGAAATACGAAATCTTCGATAAATCAACAAATATTAAAGCTAATTTACTCAAAGTTGATGCTTGCAACATTTCTTTACCAAGAAATGCGTTTCTGATAAAATTTTAGAAAATGGGCGTGGCACCGCCCACTTATGATCACATATATGTATCTCGGTAACCGTTATACCAATTTGTACCAAACTCGGTACGATTATTGTGCTTGCCACATAGAAGCAAAACGAAATTTCGACCACTTTTCATATAACGGAAAATTTCAGAAATGCTTGAAACTTCAATATTTCGAAATTTAAGGACGCTAATTTACTCAAAATTTATACGCACCGGTTTGCGGTAGCTTTCGCAAGGGTGAAAATCATATACTTAGTACCTGCGCCGGATATTTAATGTTCGGTCCGCCCGAACTTAGACTTTCTTACTTGTTTTAAAATAACTATGTTTTTAAAATTATCACGCAAATATATTTGCACACATACATTCTGAATACAAAAGTGTTGTTTAACATTGACATTAGCATTGTGTTGCCACACCTAAGAAAATAAGAATAAAAGAGAATAGATTCTATCTTAACGATTCCCTGTTCAGCGTCAGGGTAGAAGTAAAGGGGTATGGGTTAAACACCCCCACTATTTTAAATATAGTTTATTAAAAATAGCCGATGAAGAGGGGCTGAACACTTTTGCAGAGAACACCTTTCTGCGTAGGTATCCTGCGGCCGCGCGTAGGGATTATAACCCTCACAAAGTAGAACTCTATTTCTGTGTTGCAAAGAAAAGGGGCTGAACACCTTTCTCAGAGAACACCTTTCAGCGTAGACGGGCTGCGGCCGCACTTAGGGATTATAACCCTCACAAAGTAGAATTCTCTTTCTGTGTTGCGAAGAAAAGGCGCTGAACAATTTTTGCAGAGAACAGCTTTCTGGATTATAACCCTAACAAAGTAGAATTATCTCTCTGTTTTGCGAAAAAGCAGGCTGAACACCTTTCTGCGTAGGCGCCATCTGGCTGCACTTAGGGATTATAACTACGGTGACCATAAATATGGATTCAAAATGAAGGACAATTTTTCAAAAATATGCCTACATATTGTAACGAAGCGTTTTCTGTGAAGGCCCCGTCGCTTCTGTTATCTATGCTGGGGTATACTCGCCGTGCCCAGGGTCCGTTACAATAAATTTATATTCTGGGGCCTTTGCAAATAGTAATTTATTTATTTATTCCTATTCTCTATAACGTGGAAATTCTTAAAATTACTAACACAATATGCTATTCTGTCGGCGCTGCTGTATCGTCGCTCGGTCGCTGTGCGACGCCGGCGCTCTGCTGCTACGTGACGTCGGCGTTACTATGCCGGCGCTCTGCTTCTGTCCGACGTCGGCGCTCTACTTCTATACGACGTCGGCGCTACTGTGTCGGCGCTCTGCTAGTATGTGACGTCGGCGTTACTATGCCGGCGCTCTGCGGATGTACGACGTCGGCTCTCTGCTGCTACGTGACGTCGGCGTTCTACTATGCCAGAGCACTGTTGCCCCACGATCGGGCGTCGCTGTCACGCGTGTTCGCGGTGGACTGTGGCGTGGCGGCGCTCTACCCTTGAATAGCCAAGCCTTGTATAGTTGCCTATGTACAAGTCGAGAGCTATTCTCTAGTAGCTGTGCGTTCACGACCACGGCTCCGCTACTGACGCGTAGACTCTGGGCGACGTTGGCCCTCCCTGTTGGTGCGCGGCTGCTGGGTGACTGCGGCGTTACTCCGTTGGTGCGCGGCTGCTGGGTGACGTCGGCGTTACTATGCCGGCGCTCTGCGGATGTACGACGTCGGCTCTCTGCTGCGTTGCGAGCGGGCGTCGCCGTTACGCGTTTTCGCGGTGGACTGTGGCGTGGCGGCGCTCTACCTTTGAACAGCCAAGCCCTGTATAGTCGCCTATGTACAGGTCATGCGCTATTCATTAGCAGCGGTGCGTTCACGACCACGGCTCCGCTAACGACGCTTAGATTTTGGGCGACGTCGGTGTTCTCCTCTGGGCGGCGTCGGCGCGGGGCTGGTAGGCGAACTGGCGTCGCCGTCGCGCGGCTTCACGGTTGACTGTGGGGTGGCGGCGCTCTACCTTTGAACAGCCAGGCCTTGTATAGTCGCCTATGTACAAGTCGAGAGCTATTCTCTAGTAGCTGTGCGTTCACGACCACAGCTCCGTGCTGACTGTCTCGTATGTTGCCAAGTCCCATCTGTTATAGCTGGTGTTCTTCGTGTTGCTGAGTTGTGTGGCTACATGTTGCGGTCTCTCGTGTTGGTTAGCCGTTTCGATGATGTTGCTGTAGCCGTTATTGTTGCCGGTGTAGTCGTTATTGTTGGTGTAGGGGTTTGCGTTCGTGTGGGCTAAATTCCGCGGATATTTAGTCCTCACACTTCCCCCTCTTCGGCGGGCTTAAGGCTAGGGATGTTTCTGACATATACGTGCGGTGTCGGCATTTTCAGCGTGGGTGCCCGTCGTCATGCTGGCCGTGGTCGCGTACCTTGCGGCTGCGTTAGCGGCGATCGCGTGCACTGACAGAGCGCGGGTCGTTTCCGCGTGGATGGTGACGGCATGCACGCTGGCAGCGCTTGCGACGGCGGTCCGCCTAGCGGCTAGCTGGGTCGCCATTGCTTGCTGCTGGCTGCACGTCTGTCCAGTAGCGTGCGTGAGTGCCGCGTACATCGCGGCGGCGTCGGCGGCTTCGGCGCATGCGCGGGCAGCATCCCGTGGGCCTATGGTCGGCCCCACGCCCAGCATCTGGGTCCGCGGTCGCTTCGCATTTTCCTCGGCTACGCGTTCACGCAAGCGCTTCACACTCTTTTCCATTTTGTCTAACCCTTTCATGTTCATGGTTGCTTGAGTTTAACCTTTTGCAAGATTCTATCGTTTATTCACGAGTGGTTGGACCGCTAGTTGAAGATCGAATGACGGTCTCCACTGATGCGACGGTCTTGCTAACTTTATTTATTTTATTTTAAATTCCCTTCCTTTTTTTCTCTCTGTTTTTGTTTTCCTTTGGGAGTAGAAATTTAATTTAATTTCTTTTATGGTTTTTTTTTCCTTTTCTGTGTTGCTAAGTTGTTGTGTTTCGGCCGTCTTGTACGCCTTCAGTTCGGCCAGGTTCGCCGTTCTTGTCCTCCCGTCGTTGGTCTTTCGTAGCTCCACGATTACCGGGGAAACGTATCGGAGTATCTGGTAGGGGCCGGCATATTTTGGGGCTAGTTTTGCCGCAAAACCCTCTGCTGCCTTAGATAGACGGTGTTCTTTGGCGAGGACCAGCTCGCCGATTTTTGGGTTCCACTCCCGGCGACGCAGGTTATAGTGGCGCGCTTGGTCGGTCGTGGCACGTTCCATATTTTGTCTGACGATCCTGAATGCTTCCTACATCCTTGTGGACTTTTCCTGGGCCATCGGGGTTATTTCGCCTTTTCCGATATTTATTTCGTCGAAGAGTGCTCCTGGTAGTCGGGGTTCCCGTCCTTGCACCAGGAACGCTGGGCTGTATCCTGTGGACACTGTGACGCTCGTATTTACGGCGAGTGTGATTTCTGGTAGGAGGTCATCCCACCGCCTATGGTATGTCTTCGAAAGCTGTGCGATAATTCGCTTTACAGTGCGGTTGGCGCGTTCCATCGGGTTTTCTTGGGGTGTATACGGGGCCGTAAATTGTTGGCGCACCCCCACCTCCTGGGGGTAGCGCTGCCAGAGCGTGCTAGTAAATTGTACACCATTGTCCGAGATGAAGACCTTGGGTATACCAAATCGGACGAGGATACGCTCCCTAAACGTGCTGCGAAGTCCTTCCGCTGTGGCCTGTCTCATGGGGACCAGCTCGACCCACTTGCTAAATCTGTCGAAAAACACAAGTAGCATGGTGTTGCCATGCGTGGACCGTGGTAGGGGTCCGATGAAATCGGCACACACCGTGGGGAAAAGTTCTTGAGCGACCTGCGAGAGCATCTTGCCGGCTGGTTTGTGTTGTGCCTCCTTGTACTTCTGGCAGGACTCACATTGACGGACGTACCGGCTGATGTCGCGAAACATTCCTGGCCAATAATACCGATTGGCAATCCGTGCTACTGTTCGGCGAATACCCATGTGCCCCGCGCTTGGTATGTCATGGTTCTCCCTCAGTACTCGTCGACGGAGGGGGCTGGGCACACACAGTTTCCAGGGACTGCCTCCTCGTCCTGGGATCGACACGGGATATGACGGTAGAGCTTCCCTTCCTGTATCATGTAATCGGCGTATTTCTCCGGGTTGGTACGCATTTCATCGACCCGTCTGTGCCACCACTTGCATCGTGGCTCCGCAACTGTTGTTCGTAGTAGCGTTTCTAGTGGCTGTCGAGACAGTGCGTCCGCGACTAAGTTCAGTTTTCCTTTGCGGTACTCGATGTCGAAGGCGTGTTGTTGCAACTCCAGGGCCCATCGCGCTATGCGACCTGAGGGGCTTTCGACCGAATTTAACCATTTTAGTGACATGTGGTCGGTTATGACGTTGAACTGGTATCCTTCCAAATAGGGCCTCAATTTGCGTATTCCCCAGACTATGGCTAAACATTCCTTTTCCGTGGCCGAATAATTGATCACTGCCTTATTAAGCTTCCGACTTGTGTATGCGATTACTCGTTCACCGCCTTCCAACTCCTGTGTGAGTACTGCCCCTAGGCCGAAATTACTCGCGTCCGTCTGCAGGTTGAATTTCTTGCTGAAGTCTGGGCACGCGAGGATGGGGGCCTCGGTGAGTTTTCTTTTGATCACGTCGAACGCTTCCTGTTGCTCAGTTCCCCACCTCCAGTGTTTGCCTTTCTTCAGGAGGGAGGTGAGTGGTTGGCTTAGCGCAGCGAAGTCGGGTACGAACCGGCAATACCAGGAAGCTATCCCGAGGTATCGGCGTACCTCCTTCACGTTGGTCGGTGGTTTTAGTTCCTTGATGGCGGCAACTTTGTCGGGGTCGGTGTGTATGCCCTTGTCACTAATGACGTGGCCCAAGTGCCAGAGCTCCCTTTTAAAAAAGTCGCACTTCTCGGGGTTAATGCACAGGTTGGCCCGCTGTAGTCGTCGGAGTACCTCCCGCAAGTGTTCCACGTGTTCGTCGAAGGTGGAGCCTATGACGATTATATCGTTGAGGTAGGCAAACGCGTAGGGCTCCATTTCCGGGCCAATGACTTGGTCTAACGCTCTCTGGAATGTGGTGGGGGCGGAATGTAGGCCGAACGGCATGACGCGCCACTGAAACAGGCCGCGTCCCGGTACGGTGAAGGCTGTGTACGGGCGGCTTTTGGGCTCCAGAGGTATCTGCCAGTACCCGTTCTTGAGGTCTAAACTACTGATGTACTTCGCCTGGCGCAGTTTGTCCAATATGTGCTGTATCCTCGGCAAGGGGTATGCGTCCGGTACTGACCGGGCATTGAGCTGCCGGTAGTCCACGCATAAGCGCCACTTGTCGTTCTTCTTCCGGGCTAGTACGATCGGTGCACTGTGCGGACTGCGAGACGGCTCAATACATCCTTTCTTGAGTAGCTCATCGATTTCCGTGTCGATTATAGATTGCATTGCAGGGTTGCGCGGGAAGTACCGCTGTTTGATGGGGCGTTCGTCAGTCATGATGATCCGGTGCTCTCCCACTGTGGCTACTCCGCTAATAGTCTCGAATTTTTGCAGTTCTTCGGCTAAAAAGTCGCGTATGCGGGCTGCCTCATCTTCGTGGTTGAGGTCCTCGTGTTCAATTCTGTTGACCTTCTCCCTTGCGGACCGTCGTCTTGTATGGCGCCTCCCTTTTCTGGTCCTTGGTGGGCGATGGTTCGTCATGGTGGGTGGTTCGGGGTCCTCGGTGCTTGGTGTTGGCTCGCTTGGTGTCGCCGACGTGGGTTGTATAGGTGGCTCCGTCAATACGACGCGGTGCCCGCCGCAGGACACCGTAGCTCCCATTCTCCCTAGTGTGTCCAGGCCCAAAATGATGTCGTCAATTGCTCCAGGCATGACATGCAGAACGGCGTTGTGGATCGTTTGCCCAAGGCGGACTACGGTCCTCACGGCCTCGGATATTTGGTTCCTGGTACCATCGGCCATAAGGATTCCTATGGCTACAGTTATCTTTTTGCCTCTCCACAAGCTAACCAATTGCTCCGCCACGCTGGCGGACACGAAACTTCTCGAGGCTCCTGTGTCGATGACGGCTTCCGCGGGCGCTCCACCCAACGAGATTAGGGCGTAGAGGCGGCCGCGTTCCTGGCTC
The DNA here is from genome assembly GCF_013731165.1 of Rhagoletis pomonella. Lineage (NCBI taxonomy): Eukaryota > Metazoa > Arthropoda > Insecta > Diptera > Tephritidae > Rhagoletis > Rhagoletis pomonella. Next base: position 271,421 of record NW_023458582.1, on the reverse strand, counting down.
AAAATTATTGGTTGTCCGGCGCTGTACTCGGGGGCTTCATCGCGCTGGTCCCCTGCTGAAGCCCTCTCTCGTTTCCCTGGCGGTCGTTGCTGGAATGCCTGTCTCGGTTGGGGTGGTGACATAATGGTGTCGTCACCAACGTGCCTCGCTATTTCTCGTCGGGCAATTTCTGGGGCCCGCCGATGGCTTTCGTAGATACTTTTGTAGTCTTCTGCGAGGGTGAGGAGTTCCGTCAAAGTGTTAAAATCTCGCCGTTTGATGTAGAGCAAGTACTCCGGGTGGCTATTTCGAAAAATCCTTTCCAGCCGTTGTTCACTACTGTGACCCGCGTGTCGCATCAGGTTTTGAATCGCGATCACGTAGTCCTTGAATTTTTCTCGCGGCCGCTGCCAACGTTGCCTTATGTCATCTTCCAGGCGTTCAAAATACCGGGCCGGTAGGAAAAAGTGCAGGAAATCACGTTTGAATGACGCCCAGTTAGTCCAATGCTCGTTGTTGTTGCGGTACCAATGGAGGGCGGTGCCACTTAGCAATTCAGGCATCGTCTTCGGTAATAGGTCTACATCTAATGTGTAGACGCCGGCCAGCTCCTCTAATCGTTCTACAAACGCCAATGGGTCGCGTCCTCCATCGTACTTCACCGACCACTTGCGTACCTGGTCGATGATGGGCGCAAAGGTAACGGTAGGCACATGGTTGCCGTTGTTTAGCACGTCAGCGTTTGGTGCGATGGATGTCGTTGGCGGGTGTTGCGGTGGCGGTTGTATACTTGGTGGTGGATATGTGAACTGGCGCTGCGTTGGCGGCCTAACGGCACATTAGCGGTCCTTTCGCCTTGATTCACGGTTAACGGTGTCTTTGGTTCACTTTCGTCTCTCCAGCGGGGCTCCTGTTCGTTGTATGCTGCTTCCATCGCGAGAAATTTTGCGTGAAGTTCCGGGTCGACGAGTGCTTTGGCGGCCCATGCCGCTATCCGGTTCCTTATCTCTCGAGTGGTGCCTGTGTGTTCGATGCCCAGTTCCTGTGTGATGGACACCAACTGTTCCTTGGATACGCTGTCCAGCCACGCGTTTCTTTCGCCTTGATTCACGGTTAACGGTGTCTTTGGTTCACTTTCGTCTCTCCAGCGGGCCTCCTGTTCGTTGTATGCTGCTTCCATGGCGAGAAATTTTGCGTGAAGTTCCGGGTCGACGAGTGCTTTGGCGGCCCATGCCGCTATCCGTTTCCTTATCTCTCGAGCGGTGCCCGTGTGTTCGATGCCCAGTTCCTGTGTGATGGACACCAACTGTTCCTTGGATACGCTGTCCAGCCACGCTATGCTCACTGGTTCTGTCATGGCTGGTTTAATTATTGGCTTCGAAATCTTCTCCTCGTATTGTACTATTTGCAGTGTCCCTGCTCGGGCGCCAATTGTAACGAAGCGTTTTCTGTGAAGGCTGCGTCGCTTCTGTTTTCTATGCTGGGGTATACTCGCCGTGCCCAGGGTCCGTTACAATAAATTTATATCGTGGGGCCTTTGCAAATAGTAATTTATTTATTTATCCTTATTCTCTATAACGAGGAAATTCTTAAGATTACAAACACAATATGATTAACGGGATGTAAATTCCTAACGGTGCTATTCTGTCGGCGCTGCTGTATCGTCGCTCGGTCGCTGTGCGACGCCGGCGCTCTGCTGCTATGTGACGTCGGCGTTACTATGCCGGCGCTCTGCTTCTATACGACGTCGGCGCTACTGTGTCGGCGCTCTGCTAGTATGTGACGTCGGCGTTACTATGCCGGCGCTCTGCGGATGTACGACGTCGGTTCTCTGCTGCGTTGCGAGCGGGCGTCGCCGTTACGCGTGTTCGCGGTGGACTGTGGCGTGGCGGCGCTCTACCTTTGAACAGCCAAGCCCTGTATAGTCGCCTATGTACAGGTCATGCGCTATTCATTAGCAGCGGTGCGTTCACGACCACGGCTCCGCTAACGACGCTTAGATTTTGGGCGACGTCGGTGTGCTTCTCTGGGCGGCGTCGGCGCGGGGCTGGTAGGCGAACTGGCGTCGCCGTCGCGCGGCTTCACGGTTGACTGTGGGGTGGCGGCGCTCTACCTTTGAACAGCCAGGCCTTGTATAGTCGCCTATGTACAAGTCGAGAGCTATTCTCTAGTAGCTGTGCGTTCACGACCACAGCTCCGTGCTGACTGTCTCGTATGTTGCCAAGTCCCATCTGTTATAGCTGGTGTTCTTCGTGTTGCTGAGTTGTGTGGCTACATGTTGCGGTCTCTCGTGTTGGTTAGCCGTTTCGATGATGTTGCTGTAGTCGTTATTGTTGCCGGTGTAGTCGTTATTGTTGGTGTAGGGGTTTGGGTTCGTGTGGGCTAAAGTCCGCGGATATTTAGTCCTCACAATATACTTACTTAGTATAAAAATATCAAAAGAGTATTTATGATTCTAAATTCTTAATACATTTTAAACTTAAAAAACGAATCACGTTTTCTTCATCGATATTAATCTTTTTTACATGAATATTTATAAAAGTATAGTAAAACATATTATAATTACAATAGCTTATACGAAAAGTGGAAATCTTTAAAAGATTATTTTATAGGCAAATTTTGAGTCGTTCAAAACGAAAACAATAACTTTTTTGTTTTTTGGTACTTTTCGCAGTAATTTGTCAAAAATCGACGTCATGAATCGACGTAAACGACGAGTTACAAAGGTATTTATGTGCCCTTTTCAAAAATATATAATTTGTGCAGATTGCGTTTCATAGCATCTACATTTCTAATCCGATTTTCATTATCTTTGGATCAAAATTTACTGTAATGATATATCTTATTTATCGAATTTTTAAACTAATGAAAAAAAATATCAAATAAAGCTGCGTATTTGATTGAAGCACTAATAATTTTCATTGAAGTCGCCACAAGTTATATATTTTGGTAAGAGGCACATCAATACCCTTCGAGCTGTAAGTCGCTTACGTTGATTGGGAGATTTTTTCATGAGATATTGAAGAAAAGCTACGAAAAGTACCAAAAAAACACATTTTTGAAAAAATCCATCCATTGTCCGATAATTTTAAAATAACGAATAAAATGCGGGACAAATGCAGGACACTTGGAAAAAATCAGTACATTTTCAGGTTTTTTAGGTTTGAAAAACTACGCAGGACCGACCTTTGAAAAACAGTACGGTCCTGCAAAAAACAGAACGGATGGTCACCGTTATTATAACCCTCACAAAGTAGAATTCTCTTTCTGTGTTGCGAATAAAAGGGGCTGAACACCTTTTTCAGAGAAAACCTGAGGGATTATGACCCTCACATAGTAGAATTCCATATCTGTGTTGCGAAGAAAAGGGGCTGAACTAATTTCGCAGAGAACACCTTCTGCGTAGGCGGTCTGCGGCCGCACTAAAAGGGATTATAACCCTTACAAAGTCGAATTCTCTTTCTATGTTGCGAAGAAAAGGGCTGAACACCTTTTGCAGAGACCACCTTTCTGCGTAGGCGGCCTGCGGCCTCGCTTAGGAATTATAACCCCCACAAAGTAAAATTTTCTTTCTGTGTTGCGAAGAAAATGGGCTGAACACCTTTTGCAGAGAACACCTTTCTGCGTAGGCGACCTGCGGCGGCCTTTAGGGATTATAACCCTCACAAAGTAGAATTCTCTTTCTGTGTTGCGAAGAAAACGGGCTGAACACCTTTCTGCGTAGGCGACCTGTGGCCGCACTTAGGGATTATAGCTAGGGCAGATGATTTCACCAGGGTAGCGGGTGAAGCCCTACCCTGGCAGACCGGGTACCCAGGGAGTATGGTAATTACGCGGGTACCCGGGCACCCGAAAAAATGTGGAGAGGTAAAAATTAAGCGCATTTACGATTATATACCGCAAACGAATGTACATAGGGAAAATCTATAAGAATCTTCCATACCATATGGGGAAATATTATAATATACTAGTAAGACCGGCAGACGTAGATATTATGGGTCTTCACACCGAAGCTTGGTACTCGGTAACTCGGTGTTCGGTAATTTTTTCCCATGTATTTTGCTTGTGTAACACTATTTTACACAAACAGAATACATTAGAAAAAATTACAGGACACCGAGTTACCGAATACCGAGCTCGGTGTGACGACCCATATTGTTTCTTACGTTTCATTTGATATTGAAATTTACAAAATATTTTTATTATTGTTCACTACGTTTGAAAAAAAAACAATCTCTGATTACGTTTCAAACATCAACCAGGGGAATGGATAATATTGGATAGTGTCCAAAGAGTAAATTTTTTGTTGCTGTTGATAGGCGCATGTCTATATCTATAAATACATACTACATTATTTTGTTGCTATCCTACCTATTTCTCCCCAACATATAGTGATAGAACTTTTTAGAAAAGTATCGATACTAGTACTCATATAGAATACTCTAAAGAAGAATCGATGCCAGTACTCATATTTGCAAAAAAGTATCGATAATACTCGTACTTTCAAGTGTTTTTATATCAAACGCGATAACTAAACAAAAATCAGATAGTTTTGCTTTTATGACCTCTTCCTATTCGTAAATTGAATAGACACTGCTTTAAATAGTTGAAATGTGATCTCACAAGCACTTCAAAAAGATGTTTTGAAATAAACTTGCAGTAAGTTTACTGCTACAAGCATGATACAATAATTTTTAGAAGGTAGTTTCACTTGAAAATTTTTGACATAAACCGTGTCTGTAACAAACACGCAATGTGGCCACTGCTCCGATATAGAACTTGGGGATTATCGCTTGTTATTTTAGATATTTTTTAACAGAACATGTAAAAATTTATATGTTTCATAACTGATCGCTTAATTTTTAATATAAATATACGTATTTTATACATACATTTTTGCCACTGCTAATCACATGAATAAAAATCATAAAAATGAAAATATAACAGCAATATTTCTTGTTTATAATGGATTAGATCCATCGCACACCACGGACTTTATCGGCCGCCAATTTAGATGTGCTCGCTAGTCTTTCCATTGCACCACAACTTATTGGTCAGAGCGATTAAGCTGGTGTAATGTACGCACCTCCATACATCTTCATGTACATATTTCAAGCGAGTCCTATCATTTAAATAGGCGGCCGATAAAGTCTGTGGTGTGCGGTGGCTCTTATTGCTGTGTCCTTACATCTATTCCGTGTGTTGCAATATCCACGAAAGCAGCACTTAATTTTTTATGAAGAAAATTATTACAAAATATTCGAATATTTCTCTACTTATATGTTTGGCTTTTCTTTGTTTTATTTTCCAACGTCAAAAGCTGGATTTTTTTTTTGAACAACAAAAAATACGAAACACGTTTTCTGCCAGATAGCTAACATGGCGGATAAGAAGAAGAAGTGAAACTACCTTCTAAAAATTATTGTATCATGGCTACAAGTGCTAAGTAATCGTTTATAGCAAAGAGCTATAAGTTTTTAAGAGCAAATATTCTATAATGTTTGACGCGTATATTTATAAAGCATTTACTTTTAAAATGAAATCCAAATGAAGAAAATGAGAAACAAATGAGATGAAGTCCATTGTCTAGAGGAAATAGAAGCTCTCTTTCATAAAAATTTTCTTCGAAAACGGGCTGGATTCCGCATTCACAACGAGGGTAGAATACATTCGTTAACGAATGATCTAGCAAGAGATTCGTTCTCCAATTATTTAAGAATTTTTAACGAAACCCAATGTTGAAAATATAAAAGGTTTTTATATTGAAATGAAAAAATTTTTAAAATTTTTTTCACAATTATTTCACAACAATACGTTCATCAACCTAGGTACTTCTCGTTTTACGGAAACTTCATTAAGTAATTGTGATTTTAAAAGTTCTAAATATATGTGAAAAGAATCTATAATTTGAACAAGCTGTTACAACAAAAGTACAAAATCTTCAGGTGAATGAATAAGTATAAGGCTTTGTCAGCTTATTTTTTGTACCAGAAGTAGCCTACCAACCTAATGTTGTGAGGACCCCAATCCTAGGGCTTGGAGCCCCCATAACACTCATATATATATACACATAATTTTTTAATTGTACATAAAATATATAATTGTTAAGTAATACATGCTTTGAATTGAAAATACATACTTTGAATTGTAGCCACATATCGTACAGCACTAAGTGATTTGAACTACCGTTATTTTTCATATAATCATATACATACAATTGTACATATACTTTAAGCACGATGGCAATAAAGAACAAAGCGCAAAGGACAACGGGGCAAACGCGACGCGACTACGGCCGGCAATTTGTATAAATAGCCGGCCAGCAATCAAAGCAGACAGGAGACGTCAGGCGACTTCTGCAGAGTTGGGGGCTTTTGCACGCATAGGGTAGGCTCTACTCTCTATGCTAGGTATCAGGAGACGGGCAGGTTCTACTCCCACTCCCATAGATCTTAGCCAGGTATTCAGAGACGGGCAGGTTTTACTCCCTCTCTTGGAAGGTTGTGGGTAGGTTCTACTCTCGCTACTTTACTATAGCCGTAATTATATTTGGTGGGACGGAGCTACGCCCACCAATCGGAGAGGAACGGGTAGGTTCTACTCCCGTCCTCTTAACGTACGACCAAGACAGACGAGTGATTTGCTATAAACCGAAAAACGAACCCTCATTATTTTTGTTGAGAACCCGGCAGCCGATGAGCATACCCCAGCATAACCCGGAGTTCGTCACAAATGGCGCCCGCGCAGGGACTTGATTTGACAACACTACGACAAGATTTGACAGCAAGACTAGAGTAAACTAAGCAGTGAAAGTTAAATGTGGTAAGACTGTGAGAAAAGGCTCCAAACACATTTCCGTAAGGTGACAAACTCCTAGAAATGGGCAGGCAATTGCAGGACTAAAGTTAGCAAAACGCAGATTTTATTGCGGATTTCGGCAGAATATCGCTTCGTTAACCACATTTGTTCCACAACTTTTTCAATCCAAAAATATTCTATAAACGGGCATGGCTATATTAAAACCAAAGGTCATAAATTTAGACTTTATTGTGGATTTCGCCAGAATATCTATATGGATTAAAAAGGTGGGGAACAAATGTTGCAGCGATAATCTGCTTAAATCTGCAATAAAATCTGCAATTGCCACGCCCATTTCTAGGGGTTTGTCACCTTACAGAAAAGTCTTGCCGAACAAATATTATTTCTGGATAGGTATTCTATCGGAATCCGCAATAAAATTTTACTTTTTGCAAAAGCCCGATGTTTAACACCTTACTAAATATATCTTACGAAAATAAATTACAAACAATAGTTGATTCTCAAAAAATCAAGGTTCATAGAATACAAGGTTACGACATCAGCCATGGCCGCCATCTTGATGACGTGAATGGCTCAATTTTTGGAGTTTAACAATTTATTCTGTTTAACAATTTTATTTAACATTTTAGCAAATTACATTATGCTATGTCTCCATTGAGAGATTTATCTATTAAGATTTAATAAATCCAGTTGCTAAATCACATCCGTCTTCATTTTCACAACGAGATATGTTTGAAGTTAATATTTTTAAATATTTGATGTTTGTTTATGTATGATTTTATAAATACAGTTGCGGAGATTGAAATACAGGAAATACATTTAGACATAGGGTAAAACCAGTATAAGTTTTGCAATCAAAAACAGCGCACTTAAATTTTTAATAATTTAAATAAACTCAAAGGCGCAGAAAAAAGCACAAACTTCGATGCAAATTGTCAAACGGTAAATATCAGGGTTACACATATTTGAAATTAAACTTGGTGTATTTTTGACTAAAATAGTGTATTTTTATAAGATAATTTTTTATGAATCTGGCAACTCCAAAAATTGAGCCATTTACGTCATCAAGATGGCGGCCATGGCTGATATCGTAACCTTGATTTTGTGAGAATCAACAATTGTTCTCTCAAAATAAACCATCTCGTCGTAAAGAAAAATATTTAAAAAATAGTTCTTGAAAAACCCCATTTTTTAACCACGTTTTTTTATAGAGAATTAAAAAACGATTACGATGGTATAATTTTAATCCCTAATTTACTGGTCTTCACTATGCAAATCAACTTCAAAAAGTTCAGCTGTTAGTAGCTAAGTTAGCTTTAGGACAATCTTGGCCACCTTATATATAGGATTGTTAAGCCCGTTTCTTTAGCTTTAAAACGACGTTAAGACGAAGTCTGTACAATGAGCAGAACCCGAGATATAACGATTTGAAGAAGTACATGATTAGCCAGAATCACGAAAAAATGCAAATTTTGACAGATCATATCTCCGAAGAAAAAAAATTAAAAAAAAAAATCCTCAGACACGTGTTAGCTTATTTCAGTATAGAACCCATAAAAAATTTGAAGCCAATCGGAGCCGTGACATAATTTTTTTTACGAAACCCGTCCTACTAAAAAAAAGCAAGTGCGCCTGGGCCACACTGTAGAAGTGAAACTTACGTTGCTTATCTATCTATCCATACACACATCTGCTTTTGCTTAAGGTTATATTTTTTCGCTTTTTTTCTATCAATGTAGATCCCTACCTCTACCACTTTTCGTTTTATTCTGTTTTTCCATTATCTTCATTTTTATCTTTATACTCTATCGATAACAAAGTCGATTATAACGTCCATCAAAATATCGATAACAAAATCGATGACAAATTCGATAAAAATTTCACTAGCAATATCGATAATACCATTGGTAGCTAAATCGACAACAAATCCGATAAATATCGATAACAAAATCGATACATATCGATAACAAAATCGATTTATATCGATAACAGAATCGATAAATATCGATAACAAAATCGATAAATATCGATAACAAAATCGATAAATATCTATAACAAAATCGATAACAAAACTGATAAATATCGCTAACAAAGTCGATAAATATCGATAACAAAATCGACAAGAATCGATAACAAAATCAATAATTATCGATAACAAAATCGATGAATATCGATAACAAAATCGGTAAATATCGATAACAAAATAGATAAATATCGATAACAAAACCGATAAAAATATCGATTATTTTATCGATAAGTCTCGAGAATCCCGAAAATCTCTAAAATCCCAAAATAGTTCCCAGACTGAGTCTCTGTGTCTCTCTCTATATCCTTTCCTCTATAATTACCGCTATTTTAATCTTTCTTCCCTATCTTCATCTTTGCTTTTATCGGTATCCTCATCCTCCTCTTTGTCTTTACTTTTATGCTCATCATTTTTTTCAGCTACATATTCCCCTGCACATTTGCCCTTATATATATAAGTAAAGTGTTTAAATTTACCTTGGTATTCATTTTTGCCGTTATCTTTACGCATCTTTGTTTTTGTTTTTATTCTTACCTTTGCCTTTATCCTTGTCTTCATTTATGTACGTAGTCACCTTAACTTTCATTCTTGTATTGGTCTTTTTCTAAGTGTTATTCTTTAACCTTATATTAGCAAATTTTTGTTTAAGTAATACGATATGCATACACGCAAGAAGCCCTTGTTTCAGCCCCAACCATTTCCGTTGCACCATTTCCATTTCACCATTTCCGTTGCATCATTTCCGTTGCATACACACAAGAAGTACTTGTTTCAGCCCCAACCATTTCCATTGCACCATTTCCGTTGCACCATTTCCGTTGCATCACCTCCGTTGCATCATTTCCGCTGAATTTGCCAATTTACTCTCAACCAACCAACCGCCGCTAAAGAAGTTTCACTTCAAAAAGAATGGCTCATATGTACTCTTCTCTTTTCTTCTCAATCCCTCTCTTCCATTAGCAAACAGAATTGAACTCAATACTTGAACCGTGTAAAACCCGGTAATAGGTTGCCAAATTCCCATTTTCAAAAATAAAGAAATGCACACCAAGTAGTACATATAATAGAAACAATATGTACATACATATGTATTTTTCCTCAAATAAATACTATCGATAATGGCCAACGACCATTCGATAGTGCAAAAAAATAGAACCATTCGATAGTATTGATAGTACCATCGATAGTTTTACAGCTCTAGTGACAACAACAATTATTTGAGGAACGGCACCAACTATTAGATAATAAGTAACTACTTGACAAAAATCAACACCAGTCTGAGCCGAAATACACAAAGCGAAAAATAAACAAGTATGGAAGTCTAAGTTCGGGCTAGCCGAACAATAAATACCCGGCGCAAGTATTAAATATATGTTTTTCACCTTTACGAAAGCTACCGCTTCATGGTAAGCCGGGGTGTACCAATTTTGAGTAAATTAGCGTCCTTAAATTTCGAAATATTGAAGTTTCAAGTATTTCTGAAATTTACCATTATATGAAAAGCGGCCGTAATCTTAGGCCGATTTCAATAATTTTCAACGTTTTTCTTCTATGTGACAAGCACAATAACCACACCAAATTTGGTACAAATTGGTAGAACGGTTACCGAGATACATATATGTGATCATAAGTGGGCGGTGCCACGCCCATTTTCCAAAATTTTATCATAAGCGTATTTCTTGGCAAAGAGTTGTCGCATCAATTTTAAATAACTTAGCTTTAATATTTACTGATTTATCGTAGTTTAAGTATATCTCTAAATTACCGTTATATGGGATGTGGGCATGGTTATTGACCGATTTAAAAAATTTTCGGCCATTTCGTATAGTATATCAAGACCAACAACTGCGCCAAGTTTGGAAGAAATTGGTGCAGCGGCTACCAAGATATAAACATGTAACCATAAGTGGGCGTGGCTACGCCCATCTTCCAAAAATTTATAATATTCTTATTTTTCATCTAAAACTTATTGTAACTATCAATTTTGAGTGAATAATCTTCAGTAATTACTAAAATATCGCAGTTTTCGTATTTCTGAAAATTACCGTTGTATGGGAGGTAGGCGCGATTACAGTCCGATTTCGCCCATTTTCAATACCATCCGTCCTACGCCAGAAAGAAGTGTACGTACCAAGTTTCGTTAAGATATCTAAATTTTTACTCGAGTTATCGTGTGCGCAGACGGACGGACAGACGGACGGACAGACGGACGAACGGACGGACGGACGGGCAGACAGTCACCGCTTAATCGATTTCTCTTTTCATTCTGATCATTTATGAATACATTTGTCTATATCTATCTCGATTCGTTTTGCCTGTTACAAACAACCGTTATGTGAACAAAGTTATAATACCCTTGTGCACAAATGCGCTCGGGTATAAAAAAGGCGAAAGTTCTAAATAACCGCACACTGTGCTTACATTTAATATTTCACAATTTTTCTACCAAACACACGTTGTTGAATGGTATCCCACCTAAAAAGTAGGGTTTTTAGCTTCATACGAATTAGGTCCACCTTAATGTATGTACATACATACATCGGCCAATATTTCCAACTCTGATTAATTAAGCGGTGCTATTTTGGAATTTCCATTGTTGGAACTGTGCGCCCAGTGCGCAACCCATTACTAGGATAATTCTTATAGATGTTCAGTTATATACATATATAACGAGCCACTTGCTCGAAGACAACAGAAGGCCGCTTTTAGCAACGTCTACAGCCAAACAGAAACTCTGAACCTTAGTGAGACCTTGAACCGAATAAGTCGTAGTGGCCCTCCGAGGGCTCCTATCTTTCTTCCGTGACCCAAGGCTTCACATGGTTTCGCTACTGCATCTCGCACGTGGGCTGTTCACGTTGGCCAGAATGCGGGAACAGGATTAAGTATAGTCATGGAAATGAACCTGTATAACCAGAAAACCAACCATACCCCATTGTAAATTTATACTAGCGATTAACAAGTAACGAAGTCTAAGTTCGGGCGTAGCCGAACATTAAATACCCGGCGCAAGTATTAAATATATGTTTGTCACCTTTACGAAAGCTACCGCTACATGGTAAGCCGGGGTGTAACAATTTTGAGTAAATTAGCGTCCTTAAACTTCGAAATATTGAAGTTTCAAGTATTTCTGAAATTTACCATTATATGAAAAGCGGCCGTAATCTTAGGCTGATTTCAATAGTTTTCAACGTTTTTCTTCTATGTGGCAAGCACAATAACCACACCAAATTTGGTACAAATTGGTAGAACGGTTACCGAGATACATTTATGTGATCAAAAGTGGGCGGTGCCACGCCCATTTTCCAAAATTTTATCATACACGTATTTCTTGGCAAGGAGTTGTCGCAAGCATCAATTTTGAATAAATTAGCTTTAATATTTACTGATTTATCGCAGTTTTCGTATTTCTCTAAATTACCGTTATATGGGATGTGGGCATGGTTATAGACCGATTTAAAAAATTTTCGGCCATTTCGTATAGTATGCAAATGTCAACAACTGCGCCAAGTTTGGAAGAAATTGGTGCAGCGGTTACCAAGATATAAACATGTAACCATAAGTGGGCGTGGCTACGCCCATCTTCCAAAAATTTATAATATTCTTATTTTTCATCTAAAACTTATTGTAAATATCAATTTTGAGTGAATAATATTCAGTAATTACTAAAATATCGCAGCTTTCGTATTTCTGAAAATTACCGTTGTATGGGAGGTAGGCGTGGTTACAGTCCGATTTCGCCCATTGTCAATACCATCTAATATCTAAATTTTTACTCGAGTTATCGTGTGCACAGACGGACGGACGGACAGACAGACAGTCACCGCTTAATCGATCTCTCTTTTCATTCTGATCATTTATGTATACATTTGTCTATATCTATCTCGATTCGTTTTGCCTGTTACAAACAACCGTTATGTGAACAAATTTATAATTCCCTTGTGCACAAGTGCGCTCGGGTATAAAAATTACTAAAATTAAAACGTTGATACTGAACGTTTTAAACATTTTCAAGGGTTGAAACTCGTTTCCAGTGGGTTTCTGATGCAGTTAATGGCGGTTAAGGGTTTCAAATAAATCCCATCATTATTTTTTTCATTTGGTCGCCATTTTGGATCCACCATTTTGAATTTTGAAAATCCGACATCAGATTCATAATCAGCAAGCTCAGAAACACATTGGAAACGAGTTTCAACCCTTGACAATGCTTAAAACGTTCAGTATCAACGTTTTAATTTTAGTAATTTTTTTTTAATTTGATCGCCATATTGGATCCGCCATTTCGAATTAAAAAAAATTTACTTAAGGTTAGTAATTGGCGACCCCAAAAACGCTCGAGTGCCGGGTTTCGAACAAATCCAATCATTTTTTAAAAAAGTGGATCGCCATTTTGAATTTTGAAAAACTGACTTCAGATTCCTAATTAGCAAACCCAGAAACATCCCGGTAACAAGTTCCAACCCATGACAAGGCGTAAATCGTTCAGTATCAACGTTTTAATTTTACTAGGGTATTTTCGAATGCATATTTTCGGGAACTAGGCCCATTCTAACTGTCAAAGAAAGGTGTGTAATTAAGGGAATGTTGCCCAATAAAATCAGAGTAATTATATGTAAAAACCACATTTAGCTACATTTTAAATGCCAAGAAAATAAAAACATTTAGAACATCAGCGATTTTACAAAAAACCGACCAAAACTTTTTTTTTTCAAAATAAAAAAATACGTGTCTCTTTTTTTATCGCAAATAACAATATTCTGATGTAGCGTTTATGGATTTCCAGAAAGATTGTTTTTATGAACCACTCTAATGCGTATGCATTTACAAAAATTAGAAGTTTGAATTTAAGTGCATTTTAGTCGCATTACCCGGGTATTTTTCGTTTAACCGGCACCAACATATGTGTATTATATATGTATATACCAGGGTGCCCGGGTATCATCAGCCTTAATTACAACCCTCACACATTCCCATAACAGTCAGTTCTACGTACCGGAATGACCCGGGTTTTACCCGACCAAGGGCATTTGTTTCGGCGATTTAACCCCCCCACACTCAAACAAAGCAACGAGAGGATCTTAAGTATAAAGTTTGCTTCCTGGCGCAAAGAGAGAAACCGGCTTTTAACTAAAATTATTTAAAGCAGGGATGGAAAATAATCATTATTTTTGAAATTTAAATTTAAAAAATCAGCATGTTCTAAGATTCGTAAAGCAATTTTATGCATACTCACATATCTGTCTTTGTATGTCCTACCGTAATGTACAAAGATTTTAATTTTTCAAGTTTTACTAATAAAAATTATAAATCAATTATATAAATAGGCAATCATGTTTCCTTTACACCCCTTTTACGGCTAAACTGTACTTCTAAGGTATAAACAATTATATATCATTAGAAAGGTATTTTGATGCTGATGTGCAGGCAATTTTTAAAATTCAAATTACTTTAAAATAGAGCGAAAAAATCAATTCAAAAGTCACACCAATACCAATGCCATACATGTACATGGTTGGGGCGGAAATGCCTCCTAAATGTATGCCTTAATATTGATAGTGAATTAATGAAACGTGCTAAGCAGCAGTTTAGGAATAAGATGTATGTATGTATGTACATGAATAGATTAGCCTCAAACAAGGATGAAGATAATTTTGAGTATGGAGAAGAAGAAAGGGATAAATACAGAAATTAAAATAAAAGTAAAGAAACCTAAATATAAAGACAAAGGGGAAGGAAAATTTAAATACCTAACCTAATAACAATGGTGGGGTGAATATGTAAATGAAGAAAAGAATGGACATATTTAGATCAGGATAAAGGAAAGGATAAAGATGATGAAGACCAAGACGAGGAAGAAGATGAAGATGAATATGAAGATAAGGATAAAGATAACTTATCTTAACTTAACCCCTTAACTTAACTTAACTCACCTCAACTCATCTCACCTCCGCTTAAAAACTTACTCCACCTGAGTTCGCTACACATTAATTCACCCCACCTTAACTCCCCACACCTAAATCCACCACTACTTCACTCCCCACACCTAAATTCACCAAACCTTAATTCACCACACCTAAATCCACCACACTTCAATTCACCACACCTTAACTCACCACACCCCAACTTTCTCACCACATCTTAACTCACCACACCTTAATTCACCACACCTCAACTCACCACAACTAAATTCACCACACCTGAATTCATAACACCGTAACTCCCACACCCAATTCCACCACACTGCAACTCACCACACCCAATTTCAACACATGACAAGATATCACTAAAGAAACAATATAAAGAAAAAGAGGAAGGAAAATTTAACTACCTAACCTAATAACAATGGTGGGGGTAAATACGTAAATGGAATGAAGATATAGATCAGGATAAAGGAAAAGATAAATATGAAGAC
>NW_023458582.1:250754-256085 GCF_013731165.1 Rhagoletis pomonella | reverse complement strand
GATGAAGATGAAGATGAAGATGAAGATGAAGATGAAGATGAAGATGAAGATGAAGATGAAGATGAAGATGAAGATGAAGATGAAGATGAAGATGAAGATGAAGATGAAGATGAAGATGAATATGAAGGTGAAGGTGAAGGTGAAGATGAAAATGAAGATGAGCATGAACATGAACATGAACATGAACATGAACTTGAACATGAACATGAACATGAACATGCACATGAACATGAAGGTGAAGATAAACATGAACATTAAAAGCGATAGAGACAAAGGTAGAGAGGAAAAAAGTGATAGGGATAAAAAGGAAATACAACTGAAGCATGTGCGATGTTATATTGTGGTGTGTTATCCTACATATGTTATGTTATTTAATCTTATGTTATGGTATGTTATGTTATGCTAAGTACTAAGCTAAACTCCCCTCCACTTAACCCATTCCAACTAATGTTATTTCAGCTCAACTCAACTCACATAAACTATCCTTAATTTTAGCGGTTGAATCTCAATCGCTGGGCGAACACTAGTTATATATAAAATGAGGTAGACTTTTATAAAAAAATTTAAATATTGAACAAAGAAAAGAAATATAGACTAAACCGGTTGAAATACGGCGTTTCTTTTATTTCTGCCACTAGTATTACGAACTTATTTCAGCGACACAATACATATGTATGTTGACTTAAGTTTTTTTTGCATCGAGCATTTTTTGATATGCCTTAAGCTACTTTATCAGATATGTACACTGTTAAGTATTTTTAAATGCGTATAAATTTACTTACTGCCTCTTGTTTTTTTACTAATGAAATATTTTTCAACTTAAATAATAAAGTATATTTCAAACCCATTTATTTATTATTTATTATATAGTAAGACAGCTTCTCAAAATATACCGAGAATCCCGGGATCGCGATAATCGAAAAAACTAACATCCCTAATACCGACGCGCTTCAACATTTTTTCCCATACAAAAAAACTATCGCGCCATTCGTTATACGGAGAAGATGCGCAACATCATCAGCAAAAAAAATTTCAAAAATCAACGGTTGCTTAGAACGAGCACTTTATTATACTGAAATTGAGTGCATACTCAAAATTGGGTTAAAAGTTTAAAATTTTTGTGAAATTTTGTCGAATTTTCCTAAATTTGAATGACCAATATTTCTAAAAAAAAAAATAAAAAAACATTTTATTATGAAATCGTAATCAACTGTAGGATTAATTTTATTTGCGAATGCGAATGTTGTGAAAGTGCACAAAGTGCACACGTTAGGTCGTGTTACCCGTTGTCGTGTAACAAAGCTGGTAAAAAGTCATTTTTATCAAGTTTGATAAAATTTTCTTTAAACATATTATTTCTCAAGCTATATAACCGAGTCATACAAGTTCCCACTTATATTTGATCTTTGACGTACGTCAAAGAGAATAGTCCTTTTAATAACATTTTTGACGTAGAATACGTCTTACGTTTCGATAGGGTTGCCAGATTTTTTAGGCGCGAAATCAGTACGTTAGTCTTTTTCATGCTAAAAAAATCAGTACTTTTCAGGACATTTTTGTTCAAAGCAAAATTATGAATGTAAGTAACAGATAATACTTTAAAACGCCAGAGTACTTGTTTTTTACAATATTTTGGTATATAAATAAAATATAGTTCATAAAAAATAAAAATATTATTCATTTTAACATGAGTGTACACATCATTGTAAACAGAAGCCAATAAACTATTTTATATTTATGACATTTTTGCATAGCAATAATGAGTTAATTTCCATCTTCAGTGTTTAAATAGTCACAGAATTCTATACATTTCATTTTAAGATTACTTTTAATATGAAGTTCTCTTTAAATCAGGGATGGTAATCATTATAAGTTAAAAAATATTAATCAACATTTAATTATTATTATCCGATTTTTATTTTTTTAATCACAAATAATAATTATTTATTGATTTTTACTTTTTTGCCCAAATGTAATTATTATTATATACTTTATATTTTTTTGCTCAATAATAATGATAACTTCTTGATTTCTATGGTTTTGATCGAGATTAATGATTATGTTGCGATTTTTATTTTTGCGCTCAAGAATAATACTCAGTTCCTGAGTTTTATATTATCGCTTGAGCATAAGGATTACTTTTGATTTTTATTTTTTTCCCTCAGGTATAATGATTATCTTGCGATTTTTATTCTTTCCGCTCAAGAATAATGATTGACACCTGATTTTTATTTTCTTTCGCCAAACATAAAACTCAAAAACTCATAAAACCAAGACCATATGAACTGTTGACTTGAAATTTTATAAGCCCACACCTTTTATCTTGTGTTATCTTCCTATAAAAACGAAACGTTTGAAATTATAAACTTATAGACGGAAAATTGGTATGCAAATGAAACAAGATCGTTTTCATGCCGTGCGCATGTGTCATATCTACATACGCATGTACATACTCATGCACGTTGCACCAACTAAGTAGATTAAAAATTATATTTTTTCTTACTTTTGTAATTATATTTCGTTGAGATTGGAAAATAAATGTGTGTGTGAATTTAACTTCAAAATCATATTGCTTGCAAACGTCATGAATGCTCGAAACCAATAAAACGGTGCTACAAAAAAATCACGAAATATACATGAAACAAAACTTAAAGTAGGTTGTAGGTAGGATCAACTACAACATGAAAATAGGCTTCCTATCAAGAACGATAGAATACAAGATTGCGCATTCCCGCAGAATGACATTTGTGGTAACGGGTAAACAAAGAATATGGCGAAGAACAATGAGTTGACAGTTGTGAATTTGCAGTGAGAAAACGTGTTTTCTTCTCGATTCACCAATTTCTCAAGCCATCTTTGAATATAGCAAATTAAGCACAAAGTTAACAAAAAATATACAACCAATCTTGTAATGTGTTCAAAAGAATAGGTCTTATTAATTAACTATTTAGAATTTTTGTGTTTGTATTGCAGGTGCCGAAAAAGTGATAATATCTTGTCGCAGCGCATGTTTTCCTGCAGAAAGTGGTCGATGCTTGCTTACCTCCGATTTTAATTTGTAATTTGTGGTATTTCAACGTTTTCAACTTAACATGTCGTGTTTAAAAGTGGTCCGTAAAGTGCTTCATGCATATTACGCTGGTGTCCAAATTGTATGGCTTCTCCTGCCGGCAGAACTCTATCCACTTTCTGGCCAAGGCGTCGTCGCGGGGAAACAAAAAAAAACTGCATTTTGGGGGCTTTACCCCTACGGCTGCTGCAATTCAACACACGACACGACATTTTTATAAAGTTTTTATTACAATTAAAACGTTTTTTACTTCAGAACCCAAGAAATACCTCGATTTTTCACTTGAAAGTACACAATACGTTTGCACTTGTTTCTAAACAAAAAGTTTGTTTACGTATTGCCATAAATGTTAAAGTCGGCAAAACCAAAGTAGCGGTTTCGGGAATGCGGCACCTTCAGTTCATTTCACCATGGTTTCCTATAGTTTCCTTTTTGGTTGTTGTTGTTTCCGACAGGGTGGGTGTATGATGTATTTTGGAACGAATTTCCGTCTTCCCTTGTCAAATTTGGTTTGGCGACAAACCGGTTTCGGCGTTGTGCCATTTTTCGTTCTCCTATATTTAGCGAAACCGCCATTTTTATTTTATTTAAAACAACCGTTATTTTCATACTATGCACTTATCTAATAACAACTTGACTAAATATGTTTCATATACCTTTAAAATGATGTATATGTATAGCAATATATTGTTAGACTTAGCTTGTTGGTACTTAGTTTTCATCAGGTAAAATATAAAAACCCCTATTTTTATACCCGAGCACACTTGTGTGCAAGGGTATTATAACGCATAACGCTTATTTGTAACAGCCTAAAAGAATCGAGATAGATATAGACAAATGAATACATTCATAAATGCTCAGAATGAAAAGAGAAGTCGATTAAGCCATGTCTGTCTGTCTGTACGTCCGTCCATCCGCCCGAAAACACGATTACTCGAGCAAAAATTAGATATCTCAACGATGGTATGTAGGTTGCCCTTTATCCGAGGTAGGTTGGTGTTGAGAATGGCCGAAATTGGACTGTATACTCGCCCACTTCGCATATAACGGTATCTTCGAAAAATGGAAAAACTACGAATATTTCAGCAAATATTGGATACAAATAGTTGAAAATGAGTATGTGCAGTAGAATTTTGATAGAAAATAGTATTATTATGAAAGTTTTGTAAAATGGGCGTAACCTCGCCCGTGATGAAATGCCGTATCTAAGTAGCCGCTTCCCCCTTCCTTACCAAACTCCAGCTTCCTTCCTTACCAAGTACCAGCTTTACTAAGGGTCCAGCTGTTGAAAATCTCTGAAATCTGGCAATAACCACGCCCACTTTCCATCTAACGGTAATTTACAGAAACACAGAAACTTGGATAAATCAGTAACTACTGAAGCTAATTCACTTAAAATCCATGATTGCAATAGCCACTTATAAGAAAATAAGATTCATATAAATTTCTGGATAATGGGCGTGGTGCTGCCCACTTATGACCACAAATGTGTATCACCGTAACCGATTTATCAATTTCTACCAAACTCGGTGCACTTATTAACCTTGGTACAGAAAAGAAATTCATTGAAAATTATTCAAATCAGTCTAAAATTATACCCGCATATAACGGTAGATTTTAAATATACGAAAACTCCGATATTTAAATAACTGAGGATGCTAATTTACTCCAAGTTAATACTTACAAGAATATTTTAACAATAAACAAGACTGCTATAAACTTTTAGGAATTGGGCATGGCGCCGCCCACTTTACCGATGTCTATCAAACTTAGTTTAGTTAAGTCTAACTCAGCATATTATCGAAAACGTTTGAAATATGGGAAAAAACACCCCTGCTCATCATGCAAAGGTAGTTTAGAAAAAGTTGAAACGACGTTATTTTATACCTGTGCCGGGTATATAAAATTTGGTTTCGCCCGAACTTATACTTCTTTACTTGTTCTTAATTTTTTCCACTTTGACCATCGCTAAATTAAAAAATTTCTATGAAAGTTGCTAAACATATTACATATTTTATTTTTCGCTAATTCTTTATAAGCAACAACACTCAAAAAATTAGAGTACCAAACTTCGCGCAAAGTTAAAGAAAATTATCTAAATTTTTACAAAAAACATTTTACTTTTTAATTACCTTCTTTAGACAAAATTTGGGTAAGCAGCTTTGTAGCCCGTTTAATTTTAGTACAATAAAGTGTAATTTTGAAGATGTTATGACTTACCGTGGATTTTTGGCAATTATTTTTTTTACGCTCGTGTTTCT
>NW_023458582.1:237766-250654 GCF_013731165.1 Rhagoletis pomonella | reverse complement strand
GAAGAAACCAGTACAAACAGCATAACTGGAATAGTCGCATTGGACGGAAATGGCCTAAAGACAATAGGCTACACGAAAGTCTTGTTCCTGAAATGAAAATTTTGTTGCCGTTGGTCCACATTAAACTTGGCATTGCTAAACATTTTTTGAAATGTATCGCAAAAAGACCAGCAGTATTCAACCGCTTAAAAGACATTTTCCCAAGACTAAGTAACGCCAAAATTCAGGAAGGAGTTGTTAATGGTCCCGACATACGGAAACTAATGAGTCGTCAAGATCTTGACCAAGTTCTGACAGACCGAGAATTAAATGCATGGCTCGCATTGAAAGCAGTCCTTAAAGGACTTTTGGGTAAAGAACGCAAAGACAACTACAGGCAATCTGTTGCAAACATGTTGGCAGCTTTCGATGAAATTGGGGTTAATATCAGGCATGGAAAATAATCATTATTTTTATTAATTTAAATTAAAAAAATCAGCATGTTCTAAGTGTCGGACAGCAATTTTATGTATACTCACATATCTGTCTTTGTATGTCCTACCGTAATTTACAAAGATTTTTATTTTTCAAGTTTTACTAATAAAAATTATAAATAATAATTAAAATACGATTTTTATTTTTTCGCTCAAGAATAATGATTACCCATTGATTTTAAGTTTTTTGATCGAGAATAATGATTGTTCTTAAATTTTTATTTTTTCACTCAAGAATAATGATTATCTTGCGATTTTTATTCTTTCCGCTCAAGAATAATGATTGACACCTGATTTTTATTTTCTTTCGCCAAACATAAAACTCAAAACCTTATACAACCAAGACCATATGAGCTGTTGGCTTGTAATTTTATTAGAACACACTTTTTATCATGGGGTACCACCCAATGATGACTAAACGTTTGAAATTCTACACTTATAGGCAGAAAATCGGCATCGAAGTGAAACAAGATCGTTTTCATTCCTTTTGCATACGCATATGTATGTATATCCTTAATACGAAAAAACTCTTACTTACTGATCGTCTAATTTTGACAATTTTCTTTTGCTAATGGTGTTGTATATTTTCACCATACAAAGTGTGCTCAAACACGCTTTTTATGTGAAAAAAACATGACAGAAACACGAGCGTAAAAAAAATAATTGCCAAAAATCCACGGTAAGTCATAGCATCTTCAAACTTACACTTTGTTGTACTAAAATTAAACGGGCTACAAAACTGCTTACCCAAATTTTGTCTAAAGAAGGTAATTAAAAAGTGAAATGTTTTTTATAAAAAAGTAGATAATTTTCTTTAACTTTACGCGAAGTTTGGTACTCTTATTTTTGTAGTGTTGTTGCTTATAAAGAATTAGCGAAAAATAAAATATGTAATATGTTTAGCAACTTTCATAGATATTTTTATACCCGAGCGCACTTGTGCACAAGGGTATATTAATTTTGTTCACATAACGGTTGTTTGTAACAGCCAAAACGAATCGTGATAGATATAGACAAATGTATACATAAATGCTCAGAATGAATAGAGAAATCGATTAAGCCATGTCTGTCTGTCCGTCTGTCCGTCCGTCCGTGTACACGATAACTCGAGCAAAAATTGAGATATCTCAACGAAATTTGGTATGTAGGTTTCCGTTAATCCAAGGTAGGTTGGTATTTAAAATGGGCGAAATCGGACTGTAACCACGCCCACTTCCCATATAACGGTAATTATCAGAAATACGAAAACTGCGATATTTTAGTAACTACTGAAGATAATTCACTCAAAATTGATATTTACAATAATTTTTAGACGAAAAATAAGAATATTATACATTTTTGGAAAATGGGCGTAGCCACGCCCACTTATGGTTACATGTGTATATCTTGGTAACCGCTACACCAATTTCTTCCAAACTCGGCACAGTTGTTAGCCTTGATACAGCATACTAAATGGCCGAAAATTAAAAAAAACGGACAATAACCCCGCCCACATCCCATATAACGGTAATTTTCGGAAATACGAAAACTGCGATATTTTAATAACTACTGACGATTATTCACTCAAAATTGATATTTACCATAATTTTTAGACAAGAAATAAGAATATTATACATTTTTGGAAAATGGGCGTAGCCACGCCCACTTATGGTTACATGTGTATATTTTGGTAACCGCTTCCAAACATGGCACAGTAGTTGGGCTTGATACAGCATACTAAATGGCCGAATATTTAAAAAATCGGACAATAACCACGCCCACATCCCATATAACGGTAATTTAGAGAAATACAAAATGTTCGATAAATCAGGAAATTAGAAAGCTAATTTATTCAAAATTGATGCTTGCAACAATTCTTTACCAAAAAATACGCTTATGGTAATATTTGGGAAAATGGGCGTGGCACCGCCCCCTTATGATCACATATATGTATCTCGGTAACCGTTCTACCAATTTGTACCAAACTCGGTACAGTTATTGTGCTTGCCACATAAAAGCAAAACGTTGAAAA
The DNA here is from genome assembly GCF_013731165.1 of Rhagoletis pomonella. Classification (NCBI taxonomy): domain Eukaryota; kingdom Metazoa; phylum Arthropoda; class Insecta; order Diptera; family Tephritidae; genus Rhagoletis; species Rhagoletis pomonella. The sequence continues at coordinate 248,170 of NW_023458582.1, read as the reverse complement.
TTATCTAAATCGGACTAAAATTACGGCCGCTTTTCATATAACGGTAAACATCAGAAATGCTTGAAACTGCAATATTTTGAAATTTGAGGACGCTAATTTACACAAAATTGATACACCCCGGCTTTCCATCTAGCGGTAGCTTTCGGAAAGGTGAAAAAACATATATTTAATACTTGCGCCGGGTATTTAATGTTCGGCTCCACCCGAACTTAGATTTTCTTACTTGTTTAATTTACCGATGGTCAAAGTAAAAAATTAAGAACAAGTAAAGAAGTATAAGTTCGGGCGAAACCAAATTTTATATACCCGGCACAGGTATAAAATAACGTCGTTTGAACTTTTTCTAAACTACCTTTGCACGCTGAGCAGGTGTGTTTTTTTCCAGATTTCAAACGTTTTCAATAATATGCTGAGTTAGACTTAACTAAACTAAGTTTGATAGACATCGGTAAAGTGGGCGGCGCCATGCCCAATTCCTAAAAGTTTATTGCAGTCTTGTTTATTGTTAAGAGATTCTTGTAAGTATTAACTTGGAGTAAATTAGCGTCCTCAGTTATTTAAATATCGGAGTTTTCGTATGTTTAAAACTTACCGCTATACGGGAAGCGGGTATAATTTTAGACTGATTTTAATAATTTTCAATAAATTGCTTTTCTGTACCAAGCTTAATAAGTGCACCGAGTTTGGTAGAAATTGATAAATCGGTAACCGCGATACACATTTGTGGTCATAAGTGGGCAGCGCCACGTCCATTATCCAGAAATTTATACGAATCTTATTTTCTTATAAGTGGCTATTGCAATCATGGATTTTAAGTGAATTAGCTTCAGTATTTACTGATTTATCCAAGTTTCTGTGTTTCTGTAAATTACCGTTATATGGAAAAGGGGCGTGGTTATTGCCAGCTTTCAGAGATTTTCAACAGCTGGACCCTTAGTAAAGCTGGTACCGAGTTTGGTAAGGAAGGGGGAAGCGGCTACTTAGATGCGGCATTTCATCACGGGGCGAGGTTACGCCCATTTTACAAAACTTTCATAATAATACTATTAAATTCTACTGCACATACTCATTTTCAACAATTTGTATCCAATATTTACTAAAATATCGTAGTTTTTTCCATTTTTCGAAGATACCGTTATATGTGAAGTGGGCGAGGATACAGTCCGATTTCGCCCATTCTCAACACCAACCTACCTCTGATAAAGGGCAACCTACATACCATCGTTGAGATATCTAAATTTTTGCTCGAGTTTCGGGCGGACGGACGGACGTACAGACAGACAGACATGGCTTAATCGACTTCTCTTTTCATTCTGAGCATTTATGAATGTATACATTTGTCCATATCTATCTCGATTCTTTTAGGCTGTTACAAATAAGCGTTATGCGTTATAATACCCTTGCACACAAGTGTGCTCGGGTATAAAAATAGGCTCAAGCTGTTATTAGATAAGTGCATAGTATGAAAATAACGGTTGTTTTAAATAAAATAAAAATGGAGGTTTCGGGAAATATATGAGAACGAAAAATGACACTGAAGATGGCACAACGCCGAAACCGGTTTGTCGCCAAACCAAATTTGACAAGGGATGACGGAAATTCGTTCCAAAATACATCATACACCCACCCTGTCGGAAACAACAACAACCAAAAAGAAAACTATAGGAAACCTATTTTCATGTTGTAGTTGATCCTACCTACAACCTACATTAAGTTTTGTTTCATGTATATTTCGTGATTTTTTTGTAGCACCGTGTTATTGGTTTCGAGCACTCATGACGTTTGCAAGCAATTTGATTTTGAATTTAAATTCACACACATATTTCTTTTCCAATCTCAACGAAATATAATTACGAAAGTAAAAAAAAATATAATTTTTAATCTACTTAGTTGGTGCAACGGGCATGAGTATGTACTAGAGATGGGCATGGGACTAAATATTTAATCCAAATCCCGCTCATCCCGAAATTCAATTTTTAAGTCCCGAACCCGCCCATCCCGACTTTTTTCAGAATTGTACCGCGGGTCCCGTGGGTCCCGAAATCTATCTCTAAAGCAAGCTACAAACGGACAACAAATTGAAACGATCGGTTGAGATTTCAACGTGTGTGGCGTGGTTTGCAAACCGATCGAAGGTTGGCAAACATGTTCATGTCTTACAAATTAATTTTAAATAATAAAAATAATAATGAAAGATCTAGCATCTTCCGCTTATTTTGTTTTGCTTAAAAAAGTGCATGTTTCAAACATCATTTTTAAGGAAGATTTTATGAATTTGCGGTGGTTGCGGTTTTATCGGGAGCGTCGGGAAATGATTTTGGTCCCGTCCCGCCCGCCATATTTTTACAGATCTTCGCGATACCGCCCATCCCGACTAATTTAAAATCAGTACCGTGGGTCCCGCTATCCCGCGCCCATCTCTAGTATGTACATGCGTATGTAGATATGACACATGCGCACGACATGAAAACGATCTTATTTCATTTGCATACCAATTTTCCGCCTATAAGTTTTTAATTTCAAACGTTTCGTTTTATAGCTTATACCCGCGGGTTTCACCCCACTCTTTTATACAAATATGAAAAATAATTTAATGATGTTAGATTTTATTTCTGTGCCCATTTCGTTATAGCTCGTTATTTTTTAAGCGAGTCAAGGTATTTAGGCCGTTTAAAACTATGAAATTATAAAATCTCGTCTGCGCGCTAGGCATACGAAAGATATCAATCCCTCTAAGTTTACCTTAAAATGGTTCCAGGGATACGACGCGTGAACGTGTAACCTTCGTGGCACCTCCACGGCGGGTTCTAATATTTCCAACTCAAATTTAGTAACATGGCCTTGATAAAATACCACTTCTCATTACTGTAGAAAATACCTCAAGAGAGCCTTAGATTATAAAGCCGAACCCGGCTCTCCCTTTTCCATTAAATTAAATTTTTTCTATCAATACGGCACTTATAAAATAAATCTCCATAACAAATTTAAAATACTTCCAAAGATTTTCTACCCTTCCAGAGATATGTATTAAGAAATTTTTAGTATGTATGGGAGGCGACATGCCTCCTTTTTTAATAACTCACATTTTTTCCATGAGAAATTGATACATTTTGCATACACAACTCCATACCAAGTTCCAGTATTCTTCCACAAACACTTCCAGAGATATGTGGCAAGAAAAAGTAAATTTGTACTGGAAGTACCACACCCCTTTTTCTTATAACCCTAATCTTCTTCCATGAATTTAGAATTGATTTTACATACCCCAGTACCAAGTCCCAGTACTCTACCATGAACACCTCTAGAGATAAGCGGTATAAAACAGTAAATTTGTACGGGAGGAACCATGTCCCCTTTTCGAATAACGCAAATTTTTCTCCACGATTATGTAATTAATTTTGTATACACATCTCGGTGCCAAGTTCCAGTCCTCTGCAATAAACACCTCCAGAGTTATGCAGCATAGAAAAATCAATCTGCATGGGAGTTGCCACACCACCTTTTCCAACACCTCTCATTTTTCTCCATGAGTATGGTGTTAGTTTCACATACATACATTCATATGTACTTCCATACCAAGCTTGAGTGCTTTACCCCAAACATTTGAAGAGATATGCAATATGAAACTTTCAGTCAGTATGGGAGGTGCTACGCCAACTTTCCAAAAACCTCCATTGTTCTCCGTGAATATGAACATGATTTCGCATAGTGTTGGCAAACTGTTAATCTGATTAACGATTAAAATGTTTATCGCATTTGACGATTAAAATTAATTGGTTGTAATCAACTGTACGATTAATGATAACATTTTTTTAATCGATAATCGCTGGTTGCGCTTACGTTGAATTAATTTAAAGCATTAATCGTTAATCTAATTAAAAATAAAATCTGATTAATTTTTCTAGTTAGTCCGAGTTTGAAACCAAACACCAGTTATAGTAATTATTTTGTGTTTTACGCTTATAAAAAGCACATAATATAAAAAAATTATAATTATTGTTATTAGTAATACATAAACTGGGAACTTTTACAAACCTAGTTTGTAAAACGTTTGTTGGTATATATCTTAATGAAAATGCAAACCAAATTGCTTAGATTGATGAGGAGGCACGACTTAGCCATACCAGATTAACTTGCTTTGTGTGCACAGGGAATTTCCTGCATAACTTAATTAATCACCAAACCTACTGGATCAAATTAAGAGTTAATGATTAAAAAATAAATTTTTAGTCGCGGTTACGATTAACTGTTTAGTCAGATTAAAATTAATCATGATTAACTGTAATCAGATTGAATTTAATCGAATTAACTAACTAATTAAAACATCAATCGATTAATGCCATCATTGATTTCACATACATATCTCTATACTGGGAACTTTTACAAACCTAGTTTGTAAAATGTTTGTTGGTATATAGCTTAATGAAAATGCACACCAAATTGCTTAGATTGATGAGGAGGCACGACTTAGCCATACCAGATTAACTTGCTTTGCGTGCACAGGGAATTTCCAGCATAACTTAATTAATCACCAAACCTACTGGATCAAATTAAGAGTTAAGGATTAAAAAATAATTTTTTAATCGCGGTTACGATTAACTGTTTAGTCAGATTAAAATTAATCATGATTAACTGTAATCAGATTGAATTTAATCGAATTAACTAACTAATTAAAACATCAATCGATTAATGCCATCATTGATTTCACATACATATCTCTATACCAAGTTTCAGTTCTCTCCCACAAATACTTCCAGAGATATGTATGTAATATGAAAATTCCAATTTGTATGGGAGGGGCCTTGAGTTATCGGACTTACTTTCAGTCTAAGACCATCCTTCCGAAATCCGTAGTAAGTGTACTAAATTTCGTTCTGATCGGAAAACTGGTTAAGGAAGTAGCCTATTTTTCAATCCAGGTCATAAACGATCTGTGAGCAAAATTTCATTTTCAAACAGGTGGCAATTCTTAAAAAAGTAGCCTCTTTCCCAGTCTAGGTCATAAGTTATCTGTGTGCAAACTTTCGTGCAAATCAGTTCAGTCATTTACGCGAATTAATTTAATTAAACTTTCCTAATACGTGATAACTCTTAAGAATAGTAGCCTATTTTCCAATCTAAGTCATAAGCTATCTGTGTGCAAATTTTCATGCAAATCCATTCAGTCGTTTCCGCATATGAAATAAATTAAACTTTTTTAACAGGTGGAAACTCTTAAAAAAAAATAGCCTATTAACCAATCTGGCCCATAAGCTACCTGCGTACCAAATTTCATGCAAATCCCTTCAGTCGCTTCCGCGTGATGATTTCCCAAACATCCAAACATACAAACTTTCACATTTATAATATTAGTAAGATAACACAAGATAAAAGGTGTGGTCTTATAAAATTTCAAGTCAACTGTTCATATGGTCTTGGTTTTATAAGTTTTTGAGTTTTATGTTTGGCGAAAGAAAATAAAAATCAGGTGTCAATCATTATTCTTGAGCGGAAAGAATAAAAATCGCAAGATAATCATTATACCTGAGGGAAAAAAATAAAAATCAAAAGTAATCCTTATGCTCAGGGGATAATATAAAACTCAGAAGCTGAGTATTATTCTTGAGCGCAAAAATAAAAATCGCAATATAATCATTAATCTCGATCAAAACCATAGAAATCAAGAAGTTATCATTATTATTGAGCAAAAAAATATAAATTATATAATAATAATTACATTTGAGCAATAAAGTAAAAATCAATAAATAATTATTATTTGTGATTAAAAAAATAAAAATCGGATAATAATAATTAAATGTTGATTAATATTTTTTAACTTATAATGATTACCATCCCTGGTTAATATGTCGTTCATCTCTTGCATCAGCATCTTGATCAACTCGCTCAACAGTTGCCAACTGAATCTGATGAGCAAGGCGAACGTTATCACCAAACTGCGCTTCCATTTGAAATAAGGTAACTATAGAGTGTGCATATTTTGAATTCCTAGATTTTTCTAATATCTTTGTCAGAGTGCACAATTTAAACATATTAAGGATTGAAAACTATTTTCGTTTCAGGTACAGAGGAAAGAAATCTCCAGATGCAATACTCGCTGAAATTTGTTGGTGGTATAAAAACACCTTTGAAGAAGAGGAAGACGATGAAAAAGAGGAAGAAGGGGAAGACAAAGATGAAATTCCAGAATATCTGTTGGACGAAATTATCGCCCTTTCTGATGATGATGACGATGACCAAGATATTAGAGAGAGCAGTGATGTTGATCCACAGCCGCCTACTAAACGGCAACTGGCCAAATCATTAATTTAATTTATTTAATTTTTTTACTTAAAACTTTTCATAACTAACATTTCAAAATTATATTTTTTCCATATTTTTATAATTTCTTTTTCAATGTTTCTTCAAAACCAACACTGAAAAAATTGGTATATAAGAAATGAGAAGTAAATTATTATTAAGCTGGAAAACGCAAGTTTTGTATTATGATTGTTTTCTTTTCAAACGAAATTTATTGAAGAAACTGAGAAGCATATTATAGATCAAACAGAAAGCAAAAAAGACTTAGTTTTGTGGAAAAAATGTTCAAAAAGCATGAAAAAAAAATTCCAACATTTTGCTTATGAAGCACTACAAAAATTTTCTAAATCAATTTTTTTTTTTTTTAATTTTAATTGTTGCACAGGTCTCTAGCAATAATTTGGCTTTAACAGATTGAAAAATTATCAGTTAGTCGACGAGTTATAGCCAAAAAACCATATAAACAATATGCTGAAAATCGGCATTTGACTGCAAAGTTCGAAGGTCGATAAAAAAAAAATTCGAACTAACATAAACAAACGCCGCGATACGGGTCTTCTAACTTAGCCTCTATTTTCACCCCTCACTCTCAGAATCGACCTAACTTTTGCTAACCTGAATTTGTTCCACAGTGTTATTGAACCGCAAAAAAATAACTGAAGTCCTCTCAACTGGTGCAGCGTCAATCGAAAGGAATTTACAATTTTGTAAAGCTTCAAGTTTTTCAAGTTTCTCGCCTCGAGCGAGTAGTTATTTAATGGCGCAGGTTTGATTTACGACCCGTTAGGAAACAGGCTGTAACCCGAAAAAGCAGCAAAATTAGTCTTCCAATTTTTTAATTTAAGTACTAAATAAAAAAATATTAAAAATTACTAAATTTTCCTTTTTTTACCTAATTAACCTAATGTACTCACCAAAAAATATTTCGTAAAATAGAGTGAAAGATCGCATAGACGAACGCTTTAATAAGCGGACACATTCTTGGGAACGAATAATGTTTTTTTTCCCCCCATACAAAATGCTCTCCCATACACGGACTTTCCGATAAACGGACGCCGACACTCAAAAATGTCCAGCTATGAAAAAGCTCTCCCATAAGCGGACGCGAAGCTCTAACAAGCGGTCAATTTTTTTTTTGTTTTTCAGTCAAATGTTGACTCTTGCGCTTCTACATATGTATATGTACACAAGAACATAGCCCATATTCAAAAATATTTTCTTTTCTAGAAAAAGTGTTGCCTTTTCGTTGCCAATGGGCAGTAAGATTTGTCGGTAGGAAAGAAAACGCAATAAATTTGAATTTATTTTTAATTCACCCTGTTTCTGTCTATTTTTTCAGTATGTCAATTTTTTAAGTATGAATTTTTATTTTATTTTTTACGAAATTCCTATAAGCGGACACCTCTCATAGGCGGACAAAAAAGGTGGGAGCTTTCACTGTATTTGACATCCGCATTCGGATTCGCATCCGCGGATGTTAGCTTTTAAACATCCGCATCCGCATTCGTATCCGCGGATATGTAAAATTCCACATTCGCAACATCCCTAGTAGATACGCCTTTTTATATAACTACTATTTCTTAAATTATTTTGGGGGCAATTCACGTCAAATGTCCCAGCGCCCTGAGCGGTGCAAAACAAGCTACTTTTCGACTAGCTGCGAAGCAGACAGAAAATAGGAAAAATAATTCGAAAACTATGATTTCTATAGATTTTTGTACGGGCTTTGAGATGGCATTTTTAATATTGTTTTTAGTTATCTCAATCGAAAGATCAAGTCTTTTTACATATAAATCACTAATAAAAAAGGACTTTTTTACTTTTCCGAGTTATAAATACTTTTAGAGCGCAGCGCGCCAATCTGCTAACCGTGTGAGTCATAATAATATTGTTATAACTTTGCAACTACTTGATGTTTACTTCTGAAACTTTCGCAAAAACTTCCCTACATAGTCATCTACAACGTTGTTTTAAAACAAAAAATTTATTATTTATAACACCACTTTTGCATTTGAAAACAAACACCCTCTTGATTCTCATAAAAAAGTTATAAACCTGTAGTTTTATTTTTAGTGAGTATTAAGAAGTGGTGTTAAACTTAAATTCTTTGGAATAGTTTGTAGTTTATTGTGTAAAAATTTCAAATCGATCGATACACAAACGACTGAGATATAGCGCGTTTAAATGACAATTTTGTTAAAATTATCAAGGATCAGTTCAGCCCAATTATAAAATTTTAAACAACGTCACGCTGCAGCTTTTTTACGTTCGATCACAGGAAAATAAATAGCAAAGACAATAGCAAAGACAAATTTAAATTTGAACAAATCGTCGACTGGCTTTATTCAAAGCGACATTTGAAAGCACACTTACAAGTTGTGCCTGTAGCTGAGTGCGCAAAGATGCTGGCTGCGATTAGTTGCGGCCAAAAGTGTTCAAGTTCAAATCTCACTATCTCAGTATATCCAGTAAACAAACTTAGCTTTTTTTCACCAAATTTGGTCCCCATAAAGGACTAGTGTTGCAAGCAACGCTTTTTCGGCAATAAGGGTGTTGTGCAACAATTGAATGTGGTGAAAATTATTTTAGCACTAGAGAAATGGATAGAAAAATATTTCAGTGCGCTTGAACATCTCAAGTTTAACGGAAATATAAATGTATTTAGAATATTAATTTTATTAATACATACCCATTTTTAATTTTACTGTGTCGAAGTCGTTGCTCAAATATTTGCAATTTAGTATTTAAGTTAATTGTGAAATATATTGAATGCACAAATTAAATTATGGGAGCGATTTATTCACATGGAATTGGAAACAGGGCTGATGATATACTTTAAATAAATTGTGAATCTGCGAAAATATCTTCTCAGCATATGAATATACTTCTTAACTTTTGCCGAAAGTTTACATACAGGCTCGAAATTATGCCAGTAACTTTCAAATATCGTCTCTTGAATGGAAAATTTCCGTAACCGTCATTTTGACAGTTTTTAGTTAAAGATGCAGTTATATATTTTAAAATAAGATATTTCGATTTTTTGTTAACAGTTTTTTGGATATTTTCTTTAGTTTCCGAGTAATTGACTAAAATGTTTTCGGTAATTTGGTACAAATTACGTTAGTAATGCTGTCGTACTAAAGTAATCAAGATCTTTCAAATAGCGTCATCTGTTTTTAAATATCTGCTTTAGTTTCCGACATATTCAGCCTTAACATGAGTTTCATTTTCTCGAACCGAGTCACCTTTTCACTTTTCGTTTCCGTGTATTCACTACGGGTGGGTGAAAAAAATTCTGGCGAAGCTCACGATTAGGCTGATTAGTAAAATGCATCGTTAATTACCAAAAAAAAATTAGCTTGTATATTTATCTCTCTTACGCATTAATTCTATATACGTCAAGACCAACGCCCGACGCCGTTATGTCTGTATTTAATAACGGCTCTATGATAAAATATTCAAGAAATGTATTCGTAGATTTTTATTTACTTCATTTCATACATTAATATTGATCTGATTTTTTTTAATAAGTACCAGGAATAAATATTTAACAAAAAGCTATTTCACTTAAGCCGAACCAACTTTTAGTTGCTCGGAGCTAATTTTGGAACGCTTCTTAAAATATTTTCATAGACGGTAAATGCAACCCTCGTTGCATCATTAATGAGCTGAAAAACCAAAACAAATAATTAAATTTGTGGATTGGAGCCTTTTGAAATGACTTTTAGAAACGGCAATGGAATTTCGACACTATTCCGATTGGCATATTTGCGATTTAAACTTTCAGAAAGTTACAAAAAAAAACATTCTCTATTTTTATTTATTATATATTTTTGAAATAAAAATACTCCACCTTGTACACCAAAAAAATTTCTTAAAACCTTCTTGTGCAGCAGTTTGTTGATCTTATCTTTACGGTTACCGAAATCACCAACCTCAACGTAGTGATTAGCCCTCTTGCGCCAGCCGCCGGTTGGTGTTGAGCTTGAATGGCCAGAGGAAGTTGGAGGCTTCCTTGAAGTGGGATCCAACAGTAAATATTTCGTGCGCCAAAAAATCAACGCACTGAATATCGTGCGCTTTGCGCAATTTCATTTCATTTCATTT
>NW_023458582.1:231358-234766 GCF_013731165.1 Rhagoletis pomonella | reverse complement strand
CGACAAGTTGCCGGCCTTCTAGATAGCCGCGTGTGTGTGGGTGTGTTTTCGATTTAATACACAAATCATTGTGTTTTATTTGGTGGGGGTTAGTGGGACCTTCGCTGGACTCTGGAGCGGCTGAGCATACCTCAGCCTTCGACAAAACCCACCTCATATCTCAAAAATGTAAAAACTTTGGATACCTTTATAAATTTTTACTTTTGACATCTCCACATTTTTCGAAAACTATCTAAACATTTTGATAACTCGTTACACTCTGTTAAGACGATTAAATGCGATAAGCAGTGATAAATCGATAAGCTTATATAACCTTGAAATTTCGATAAATCGATATATTTTGAAAATTCCATTAACTTCGCTTCGTTGAACCAACCAATTTCAGTAGATCAATAATTATCGATAACTCTGTAAGTTGAAAGAACTCCATGCATTACGACACCTCGATATATTTCGTTAAGTCTATAAATAACGATAATTCAATAAATATCGATAACTTGATACATTTCTTTAACTTGACAAATTTCGTTAATCCCACACGTTTTTATAGCTCGATAACTATCCGTAAGTTTGGACAACTAAATTTCTGGGTCTATAAATTTCGACAACTCAGTAAACATTGATCAGTTTGAATAATTCGATACGTTGCGATAACTTAATAAGCATGGATAAATTTCGATAATTATAGACTTCGATGATTCGATAAATTTCAGTAACCTTTATGGCTGATTTTATTTCGATTAATATCGGAAAATTTCAGCTCTGTTAACCTAATTCTTATGTATTTCTTCATTGTCTCCATTTTCGCCTTTATCTCAATTTTCGCCTTTATCTTCACTTTTGCTTTTTTTTTGTCTTCATCGTTATCACTTGTTTCTTCATCTTCATATTTATCTTTATTTCAAAGCTTAATTTCAAATACGAAGTAAAACAAAATGCGAAACGCTTGAATTAAACAGGTTGCAAAAACAACCATTAACAAATATGGAAATTTTTAAATGACGATTTTCAACGAATTTCGAAACAACAAAAACTCTCCTCATCTACAGAAAATTACTTTCCAACGGTGTTTCTGGTTTTGAAATTGGTAACTTTACCTTGGCCTTCATCTTTGTTTTTATCTTTCACATCTTTGCTTATATCCTTTTGTTTTTCTATTCACGTAGATGAGATGAGGTGCGATGAAGTGATAATATGTGACATGATGTCATGTGTTGTCATATCCTCTGATGTCATGTCATATGATGTCATACCATATGATGTCATATCATGTGATGCCACGTCATGTAATGCCATGTCATGTCATACGATGTCATATCATGTGATGTCAAGTTATGTGATGTCATGCCATATAATGTGATGTCATATGATATAATGTCATGTCATGTGATATCGTGTGATGTGATGCAATATCATGTGATAAAATGTGATGTGATGTCATGTATTGTGATCACATTCCATGTTCCGATTAGTGTGTCGATAACCCTGCTGATAACTGTGTTGATAAAAATACCGATAACAATATCCATAAACATATAGAAAAATACAACGATTATATAATCGATTAATTCATCGATAAATATAACAATCATCAGTATCGATTATTGTACATATCGTTAACAATATAATAGACTAAATCGATAACAAAATCAATTATTTAATCGATTATTATACCCATAACAATATACATTATTGTATCGATAACAATATCGATTATTATATTGATTACTATAACAGTATCGATAACAATATCGATTATTTTATCGGTAGTAATACAGATTATTATATCGATAAAAATATCGAGTTTTATATCGATAACAATTTCGATCTTCATCCTCATCCTTTTCTTCATATTTATCTTTATTTTTGCACATTCCTCTTCACCTTTACCTTAAAGTGTTTAAATTTACTTTGATCTTCGTTTTTGCTTGTACCTCTAGGCATCTTTGTTTTTGTTTTTATTCTCAAACCGCTAAACCGCTGAGAACCATTTCCATGTGCATTATTCCCCTTGAATTTGACAATTTACTCCCAACCAACCAACTGCCGCTAATGAAGTTTCACTTCATAAATTCAAGAAATGTTCTTACCTTTTCAGTTACCCTAATTCTTAATTCTTAATTCTGTCATTGTCTCCATTTTCGTCTTTATCTTCACTTCTGGCTTCTTTTTTTTTGACTTCATCGTTATCATTTATTTCTTCATCTTCATATTTATCTTTATTTCAAAGCTTAATTTCAAATGTGTAGTGAAACAACAGGCGAAACATGTCAAACTGAGCATGTTGCAGCAACATCTATACACAATTCGAAAATGTTTAAACGACGGTTTTGGACGTAATTTTCAACCAATGTGAAATCGTAAAAACTCTGCTCATCTACGGAAAAATGCCTTTCCAACGGTGTTCTTGGTTTTGAAATCGGTTCGGTAGAATCGCCAAATGAACGGAGACAAAATTTATGTTAGCGTATTAATATATAGGTTATTGTGGTTTCTGTTATAGATTGAATTATATTTTAAAGGAAATTACTAAAAATAAATAAATACACATAATTTGCAAACAATATCATTTTGAATTTCGTTGCTAATTAGTTGATCGCATCTGTATGTACTACAAACATCCATATGCGCATGCGTGGGAAATGGATTTGCATTTGACTCCAAAACTATTATTTACAAATAATATCTACTACTATTGCAGCAAAACTTAAAAATAACTTAGAAGTTAACAAGTGCATTGAATTTGTAAACTTTTTTGTCAATGCGTCCATCTTTAAAGTGAGTTTGTGAAAAAACTAAGGCAGCTAGAAAACTGGGATTTGTTGCATTGAAAATAGCGTAGCATCTACCATCAGAATCGGTAAAAAAGTAAAAGTCGATTTTTTCGACCCAAATGCCGACGGCAAATCATCAATGAGTTTGCCATTTCATATGCCTGCAGCATTTTCACATAGATACGTTTTGTAATGCACAATTATGAAAACAAACGCTGACACATATTTTCATATATGTAACTAAAAAAATATAACCAATTGAATCTTTTTGTATTAAATCAATCGAAAAGGAAAAATCAAGCCAAAATTCCTAACATTCATACGAATTCACAAAGTGTTATTTCTTGCTCAGCTCTGTTAACTTGCCGCTCTCAATTTTCGATCCGAGTGGTGAACTTCTAGAGCGATTTTGATAGCTTTTGACAATCCACACGGCTATTCATAATTGCAGCTTCTCTGTATTTAACGTTCTCTGGAAAAACTATGTTTCTTTTCAAAAGTTCCCAAGAATAATACCCAATTGCTTATTTAACCATTTAATTTATAGTAACTATATTTTATAGGTCCACCAAAAACCCCAGAAGATGCAATAAGAGGACATGCTTGAAATACAATACCGGCGAACGGTAAACTT
>NW_023458582.1:225867-231348 GCF_013731165.1 Rhagoletis pomonella | reverse complement strand
CTGCAAAGTTCCAGGACATAAAAAGATACATGCATACATACAAGTGAAGTTAAATAAAAGCTTGTAAAAATAGGCCAATATGTTTTCGATAAAGAACAATCCTAGAGAGCGAGAGCATTAAAATTCCGACTTTAGCCTTTTTTGACCACCCTAATGTACATACATATCTTAAGATCTTTCAGTTGTATTAAACTCCAAACAAAAAAGCCCAACTTTGTTTACAAACAATTGTCGCATATGTGTGTTTATGTAGATTCATAAGTATTTGCCTGTAGTAGGCGTTACCACGCCGCACTTATATTTTTGTTTTTATTTTCCTCAGCGAAACCATACAACCGACGAAACCGAAATTTTGCTTGGAATGCCCAGCAGTTTGTTTATTTTAAAATTTATGATACTGCGGGTTGTCGAGTTTCCACAATAGACCGTTTTACCACCAACGTTTAATATGCATGGATGTACCCTGCAGCGGAAATACTAGTACAGGAGTCGAATACCGGTACCTTGCGAATCTACCAGCCATGCTTTCTACTGTCGCGTTTAACATGGAGTTGTCCTAGGAGGTGACAATTGACTCCCGCTGCGTAACTTTTCACTAGTACTTGTAGTAGTAACATGTAACATGTAACCGAACCACTTTTTTTTCGTTGTGCACTTTTTCATAATTAAAAAAAAAAAAAATAAATATTTTAAATTATATGTTCAGCATAGTGAGCTCAGTATATCCAGTAAAAAAAAACTGTGGTGAAGTCCTTTATGGGGATAAAGTTTCCAGAGGTGAAATTTTAGGTAGCACACAATTTCTTACATGCAGGGTTGCTTTTCAGCACCAATGAAAGAAACTTAAGAAACATTAAAAAAAAATATGCATATAGTGCATTAATTTTTGAAAAATAATACCATATAATGTATGTACTCTGATTAAAAATATTAAGAAGTGTATAGCAACCACCGTTTAATGTTATATTTGACACAAATTAATTTTGCTACTCGGAACGCTCTGCGCATTGCCACTGAATATAAGGTTTACTTAAAATTACATCCCTGGTCCTTGTTCTTTCTGTATTGTATCGTGGTGAATTCACATTTCTCAGGAAACAAAACAAAATGAAGGGAGTATTTTATTTGCTAATTTTTGCGATTTCTCCCTGTAGGGAAAACACGAACCAGTGAACCAGATTTCTAGTTCAGTACTAGTTCTTTTTCGCCAAAAACGAACCAGTCCGATAGTAACTAGTTCCGCACCAGTCCAAAAGCAGTGAAATGTGGTACTTTCACTAAACTATTTTATTTCAAATTTTAAACGCAGGGAAGTAATCATTATGAGTAAAATAATTTAAATCAGCATTTAATCATTATTTTATGAATTATTATTGTGTTTTGTTTTTTCGCTCAAACGGAAATAATTATTATTTGATTTTTATTTTTGGGATTACAAATAATGATTATTTTTTGATTTTTATTTTTTCGCGCAGAGATTATCATTAATTTTGAGTTTTATTTTTCCACTTAAAAATAATGATAATTTATAAAATTGAAAAGGCCATACAGACGCAACATACTGAAATTTTGACCTGAAAAGTTTGGGTCTTATTCCTTTTATAAGGGTGCGGCTACCTCTCAAAAGGCTACGTCGGTAATCACGCTGGTATAGTTTTTGAGTTGCTTAGTAATCATTATACTTAGTGATTCCATAAACAAAGGCCAAGATCCTGAAGGACAATTGAGAAAGGCAATGAAGTTGCAAAAAAAGAGGTATTTAAAAACAAGTGTCAATTAATTACCACTTTCTCACTAAATTTATTTAAAAATGCAAGCCAATAGAGCTAACTTTTTTTTAAGAAAAGACAAATTAATTTTTATTTTTATGCAATCCAGCACAGCTACCTTAACACAGTCAGTCAATAAAGTTTAGGAACAACGAATTTTTTACAATACCGGCAACTATTTTTTAAATATTTTAGTTTTCGGTAATTTTTTATGAAGATATGGTCAATTCTACAACAAAATCCCCAAAAATCAGAGTTCCAAATTTTGTGCAAAATTAAAGAAAATTCCCTTCCTTCAACCGATCGTATTTAATATTAAAAGGAAATGTTTCGACAAGCCTGATTGGAAATGTAGATCTAAGGTGACGAATTTATAACAGGTTGGGAACTATAAAAATGGATGTAGATCGAACTAGATCTCATCTGTCGATTTAGGAACTGGTTTGGAACTATAGAAAAAGGGATGCAAAACGAACTATATCTTATCTGTCAAATTTAGAACTGGTTCGGAACTAGAGCCAAAGGGATGCAACGGGGGACAATTAACACTTCCTAGGACATCGCAATGTTAAATTCGCCAGTCGCTAGCATGCAAAAGAGAATTAACGCGTACTAGTCATGGTTCCAAATGCACTAGAGCCGAACCAGTTCCGCACTAGTTCGTTTCCCTACAGGGCATATATTTGTAAATATATATACATATATATGTACGTACAAATGTACGATTGGTCTGCTTTCGTCTTCCCTCGCCGCTCCCAACCACACAAATTTTTCAATTTCTGCGAATTGGCACGTAGCGCGCCCAATGTTAACCCTATGTTTACGAAATATTTAGGTTTTCGCAAAAGTTTGCATTTAATAAAGCAATACTCGTACATTTTTTATAGAGAATAATAATAATTCATTTAAAAGTCTGGAACCAAAACAAATATGTCCGGCAAAATAGGTTAAACTCAAACTTGAGTTGACATATTTACACGCGTACATGCGGGCATACATACGCACATGCACAGTGGAGTAAGTAGCACTAAATTGGACATCACATTTTTTGTACTTTGATGTGCTTGAATTGTTTTATAGTACTGAAGATTTGCTTACGGATGAAAAAAATTAAAAATTATCCATGGATGTATGTAAGTATATTTTTATAAACGCTTTGAAGTATAGAAATGTTTAATATTAAGAAATAAATAAAATAATGTTTTTGCATTTATACAAATGGTGTTCAAGGCACATTGACCCACCTCACGGTGGGCAAAAACTCGGAGTTCGAGCGAGCGAGCGAGCAAACTCCTACTCAATGCCTCGCATACAACGAGGCGCTCGCAGCTCGTACTCGTAGCAGCAATGAGGCGAGGCACAAAAAGTTTGGCTCGCTCGCCAAACGAGCGAGCGCTGCTTGTTTGCTCGCGCTCCTATTAAACGAGCGAGGCTGTTGTGAGTTGCCTCGCTCGCTGTGCGAGGCGAGTAGCTGTCTGCGAGCGCTCCGTGTGTACTATACAACACATGCATTTTTGTGCATAAAAATGTGGGAATGTATGTCAATAGATTATGTACGAAAGTATGTTAATAATTGTATGTACATATGCATATATATATGTAAAGTATTATATTAGGGCAGCATTTAAAACAACAAATAAAATTTATTACATACTTAAGCATAGATTATGGAATTAATTATTTTTTAGAGTTATATTCATACATGTGTACACACATAACATGCATATTTATATATGTTTGTATGTACGTATTTATGTATATATGCATTTATGTATGTATGTACATATGCATGTATTTTGTCTTTACAGAGAAAAGTAAGTAGCGAAGATAAAATTGTTTGTTCCGCAGAAACAAAAAAACAAGTAAGCCCTTGTCAACACCCCCTAAATAGTTTGCTACTTGTAGCTGCTGCTATGCTGTATACCTGAATGAAATATAGTCCTTGGTGAAAAAATTTATTTGTGGCCTGTTGTTCAAGGACATATGTATTTATGTATGCATGTATATATGGATATATAGCCATGGGAAAATTTGCGTAAACAAAGAATAGAGACCGGTTCGCATACAACTTTGGCGTTGCGTTGGCGTCGAATTTCAAAGCAGCCGTCCACATATCAAAAATTTGGCAACGCTAAGGGTCTGATTATGCATACTTCGCATAACTGCGAAGTGCACTAAAAATGTAACTTAAGAAAATGTGAAGCAAAATCTAAACTCAACAGATTGCTAAGTTCTTAAAAGTTCTGCTAATTTCTGGGTAATGGAATACATACAAAGAACATACGAAATTACAGTATGAAGTTTATGCGAAGTTGTGCGAAGTTATGCGAAGTATGCATAATCAGACCATAAGGCCAACACAAAGCAGAAAGATCGCTGCGTCGGTCGCCAGCTGTTGCAAATAAATAAAATTTAGTCAAATGTTTTTTCCTTTTAATCAAATGAAGGTAAGAAATATAATTTTTCATGCAATTATTGATATGAAATATTAATTTATCTCTCGTTAATATGTTAATTTAGTGGCCAAAGTAGCCTCTGCCAAGCTTCATTGTAACTAGAACGCATACTTTTAACTTGCGTTCTGTCAAACCAACGCCAACTACAAAGTCAACGCGAAAGTTCTATGTGGACAAGCCTTAATTATCAGATAGTAGTTTGTATTATACTACATACATACATACATATGTATGGGGGCTAAACCAGGAATATTTTTTTTTGAAAATGCTAATGTCGTACTCATTTATGAAATGAAAGACAAAATTATGATTTTTATAAATATTATATTCTCATTTATACATATGTAACATAGTTACTTAGTCAAATTACTTAGTAATTACTTGTATGTAAGAATACAAAGACAAATTATTTATCAGAAGCATTGCCCCTTACATATTGAAAAAAAGTTATAAATGCTCTCAAAAAAAGCAAAATCGCTACAGCGAAAAAAGTGTTTGAAAAACCGCATAAATTCAAATCCGCATAAAAAAGAACCGCATAAAAAAAGACCTAAGTGTATAAGTTGAAATTGTATAAGAAATTATTGAACATTAAAAACATTATACCTACATAGATATGTATGCACTTTAGTGTTGCCAGATTTTTTTACCAGACATACGGGACAAATGCATAATTTGTCCCAAAAATACGGGATTTACAAAAATTGAACGGGACAAATGAGAAATAAAGGAATTGCTTTAAGAGCCCAACTACGAACTATATAATAACAAAGGTTATCCATTTCAAAGAAGTAATGTTCAGATTAGTTATAAGCTTATGACATACTTTGTTTATTTCATGACAACACTTTTTAATTTATACAAAAATATGTATGTATGCGCGTAGATATATACATAAGTGACAAAACCATTAAAACAAAGAGATATGTACATGTATGTATATTTAAAGTTTTCAAATACCTTCATAGGTATAATACAAAATAATTTCAGGAAAATTATTATTTTCGCGTTAATGAAACCGGAAAGTTTAAAAGTTATATTTTAAGGAACTCTTTACCTCACGCAAAATTTCTGTTTTTGTTTTAATATGATTATAAAATTCAATACAATTTAAATCGTGATTAAACATTACAAGCAATTCTGCTCTTATTAATGAAGGAGTACATCTATTTCTTGTATCAGTCCATTTTAGTACCATCTGAGAAAAAACCCTTTCTGCAAAGCAATTCGAGTTTGGAATACTGAACACAAATGAA
>NW_023458582.1:199693-222867 GCF_013731165.1 Rhagoletis pomonella | reverse complement strand
GAACTAGAAATTTGGTTCACTAGTTCGTGTTTTCCCTACAGGGTGTGTACATATGTACGCACATATTTATGCGTTTGGCTTTTTGCATGAATGGAAAATTTTATTGCAGAAATAATTTTAATGAAATTAGGTTTACAAATTTATTTGTACGATATAATATTAAGTTTATTAATTAAGATCGGTATTTTGATAACAAGCCATAATTTATTAGACATATGTACACATCGGCGTAGCCAGAATGAAATTTAGGGGGGCGGAACCCTATTAAGCTGGCATTTCAGGGTACTATTTTATATATATACAAGGAAAATTTGAAAGTTAGGGGGGTGGCTCGAACACCCCCTTCCCCTACCTGGCTACGCCCATGTATGTACATATGTATGTATGTGTGTACTAGGGATGTTGCGAATGTAGATCCGCGGATGTCTAACAGCTAACATCCGCGGATGCGAATGAGAATACGGATGTCAAGTATTTTTAAGAAACAATTAGCTAAGTAAATTAAGTTACTTAGGTAAATGAAAAAATGGAAAAGTTAGTAATTTTTAATAATGTTTATTTTATTTAGTACTTGAGTTTAAAAATTGGAACATTATATGAAATAAAAAGTAATGAGAATTGCATCGGGACCGAAAATGTCTGATGTATCATCCTGACTTTCATCTCCACTTGAAGAATCTAGCATAATGGCGAGATCGTTGTTTAAACAGCGCTTACAAGCGAAGCCATATGTCTCAGGTTTTTCTAAAGCTTCTTAAAAAAAATTCTTCATTCTCATTCCTTTGGCTGTTTCCGAATTTGGGGAACCTGTAACGTCATCAGCTGTTTTTTTTAATTTAGATTTTGTAATTGATTTTTAATACTTTCTTCTGCGACTGGTTTGAAAAATTTGTGCTTATAGCTAGCTAAGTAGGTGGATATGGAAAATAAATTGTTATTTTGCAGGAATACGAATTTTGAACAAAATTCTGTTTTCAAAGTAGTGGCTTTCAGCCGAATCGGATCAGAATATTGTTATTTTTTTTAACACCCCATTTTTTTACAAGCATTTGAATTATTGGAATCACGGGTGATGAGGGTCTCAGATAGTTAGGTAATTCTTACCTAATTAAAGGTCAGACCTATAGCCTTTTCTCTGTATAGCCAGACGTTGACCATTTCTGCTGGAAATCCCTATTGAAGAAGCCTAACTTTGACTTTAAAAAGCAAAGAAGGGAGACGTAGGGGGAGAGTTTTACTACAGAGGTTTTTAGCCAAGGATCCAAAGTATATCCCTATGAAAAAAATATTGCCCGACAAGTAAACAAAATTACTATTTTTTTAATATTTGCTCAAAATTTCCCAAGGAGCCGGATTTAAAATGAATGAAACGAATAAATCGTTACCTTAATTCACAAAGGCCCTAACCAACACTTTTTTCGAAACTGCATTTTTCACAGCTTTTGCTAGGATATTTAAATACACCTTCACTAATTTTAAAGTGTTAGTACCAAAAACAACAGAGTTATGCCACATTTTAATATGCCCTATCCGTATGAATGATTTGATTTTTGTAATATTTTTTGCTTCTCCTATAAAATAACAAATTTGCTGGTTAGGGCCTTTGTGAATTAAGGTGACGGTATGTAACATCAAAAACAAATCAAAATGCAGGTATTTAAAGCACAGAAAACAAAAAAATATATTATTAAAAGGACTATGTTCTCTTTGGCGTACGTCAAAGGACAAGTAGAAGGGGGAACTTGTATGACTGCCCATTGATAGCTCGGTTATATAGCTTAAGAAATAATATGTTTAAAGACATTCTTATCAAAGTTGACCAGTTTTGTTAAAGAAATACTCTCACGACCAAACGCAAAAGATATTGGCTACAAATTGTAATTTTGTTTGCCAGATATACGTTTTATCGGTGCACTTCCACAACATTCGCATTCGCAAAAGCTCCGTATTGATTATTGCGAATGCGAAAGCGAATGCGAATGTTACAATTAATGCGAAAGCTCCGCGGTTGCGAATGCGAATGCGAATATTCGCAACAACCCTGGTGTGAACATACACAAGCAATCAAAAGTCAGTGGATGCATGGTGTTTTTGTTTAATATATACAATGTTTTTCAAGTTAAAATATTTTTATAATTTTCATCTAAATTTTGAATTTTTTAACCCGAATTTTTAGAAAAATGTGTACCCAGATAGAACGGTTAGGTAATTCTAGCAGAGAACGTAAATTTATAGACAAGGTCCAAGAACGAATCAGAGTGGAAATTGTCAAATACCAACGAAACTGGCGATGCGCATTTTAAGAGCGCCCAGCCAGAGGCAAACGAATTTTAACAGAGCCCAACCAGAGGCAAAACAAATTTAACAGAAATTGTCTCATCAATGTAAATGAATTTTTTTTCTTGTTAGACAACGAAATGCTGACGGCTTTTTGCGTTTTTGTTCTATAAATTGGTTAATACTTAAAATAAATGCATGCATAGAAGTCGAAATTATTCTTACTATATGTATATGTACATATTATATACATGCATATGTATGCGAGAGATACAATTTTGTGAATGTTATATGTGAAAGTTATGCAAATATGTATGCAACTGCCAAATTCGTTGGTGAATTGCCGTCGGCATTTGAGTTGAAAAAATCGACTTTTACTTTTTTACCGATGGATATGGTAGATGCTACGCTATTTTCAATGCAATAAACCGCTGCCTTAGTTTTCTCACAAATCCACTTCAAAGATGGATACATTGACAAAAAACGTACAAATGCATTGATTGCACTGCACGTGTTAACTTCAAAGTTGTTTTTGTCGAAAAGTTATTTATATTGAGAAAAAATGTGCATTATCACTTTTCACTGCTATACTCGTATTATATGTAAATAATGGGGCATATTCATAGTTAAATAAAGTCGACAACAAAGTTAGTTGCAGCCTTTTCACATCAGTTTCAGTGGAATAGGTATCTGTGAAACAAGCTGCAACTAATTTCGCCTTATTTGGGGCTGAAAAATTTTAACTTAGAGTCGACTTTATTTGCTCTACGAATTTGCCCCAATATTTTTGGAGTCAAATGAAAATGCATTTCCCGCGCATATGTACAGTTGTCCACAAAATAATAGGAGTGGGATATTTTAACCTGTTTTGGCTATTTGTCTTTAGTTTATTTAATGTTTCGTATTTTTTTGTAAAAGCCTAGCTGGTAATACAACAAACACCATATAAATTTACATTTTCAAGTTTGTACAAAAATTATAAAAATTCTGCAAATTTTCACCAAAATTTCAAACTATTTAACCAGAATCTTTAGAAAATATGTTGCTATGCAGTTTTGTAGCCCATTCAATTCTAGTCTGAAGAAGTGCAAGTTTCCAGCTGCTAAAAAATTCCGTTGATTTTTGAGAATTTTTTCGGTTGAAGGTGTTTCACGTTTTTTCCATACAAAGTATGTTCGACAATTTTCTTTTATATGGGGACAGTGCCAGCAAAAAAAAAAGTGCCAAAAATCAACGGAATTTTTTAGCAGCTTGAAACTTGCACTTCTTCAGACTAGAATTGAATGGGCTATAAAACTGCATACCATAATTTTCTCTGAAGATTCTGATTAAAAAGTTTGATATTTTGGTGAAAATTTACAGAATTTTAATAATTTTTGTACAAAGGTTGAAATCTGAATTTATTCGTTGTTTGTTGTATACCCAGCTTGACTTTTGTATAAAAATAATAAACATTAAATAAACAAAAGACAAATAGCAAAAACTTACCAAAATAACGCACTCCTATTATTTTGTGGACCACTGTACATATGTATGTACTAGGGATGTTGCGAATGCGAATGCGGATGCGGATGTTTAAAAGCTAACATCCGCGGATGCGAATGCGACTGCGGATGTCAAGTATTTTTAAGAAATAATTTAGGTTGGTAAATTAGGTAAATAAAGAATGGAAAAGGTAGTAATTTTAAATAATGTTTTTTTCTTAATTTAGTACTTGAAGTTAAAAATTGGAATTGGGTTAAAGCCTGTTTCTTAAAGTGTCGTACATCAAACCTGCGCCACTAAATAACTACTCGCCCAAGGCGAATAACTTGGAAAACTTGAAACTTGACAAAATTGTAAATTCTCTCCAATAACTCCTTTCTGAGAATTGCATCGGCGCTGCAAATGTCGGATGTATCATCCTGCCTTTCATCTTCACAATCTAGCATCATGAAACGATTTTAGTTTTTGTAATTCATTTTTAGTCCTTTCTTCTGTGACTGGTTTGAAAAATGTGTACTTATAGCGAGATTGTAAATAGGTGGATATGGCAAATAAAATGTGATTTTCTAGGAATGATAATTTCGAAGAAAATTCTGTTTGAAAGTCGTGGCTGCCAGCCGAATTAGTTTAAAATCTTGTTATTTTATTAAAAAATAACCCCGTTTTTTATTATAATTTGAATTATTGGAATGACGGATGAAGGTCTCAGATCTGCTTAGTTCACGGGTGACTTCTTGAAATGGTTCACCTGTAATGAATAGCTTCTAATTAGTTTTTTTTTTATTAGCTGAGATCGACTTTTCCTAATTGCAGGCAGTCACAATTACTTACTCACCTTTGTCAGTACCATATCAAATCCGTTTTGTGTTTTCATTCCATGTGCTCAATGTGCTTTGATATTTTGAGGCAAGTGTACGCAAATTTTCAACATATCGTTAATATAATTTGGATAGGGCGCATTTCACATTGTGGCTGAAATGCAAAAAAGCCACAACTAACTAAAATCTTGTTATTGCATAAAACGATGTGGGGACTTGATGATTCGATGAAATGCATCATAATCTATCAAACAGTGAATTTTAGATTTTTAGTTAGTTACGGATTTTTGTATTTCAGCGACGAGGTGAGTTACGCCCTTTTCATACTATACTAACGATATATTGCGTTCCAAGTCCCACTCCTCAATAGATATTAAATTCGCTTTGAAATGATTCTTATTTGATTTGTGAACTTGACTGTCAACTTTTTCACATTCCATTTTACCATTTTACTTTTATTTCGCTACGTGCAAATTTTGACAATTATCAAAAAATTAAAATAAATGTTGTTGTTTTCGAGCACACAGAGGAGTATTTGCGTAGTAAAAACAGTGCTTTTCTGCTAAGTAATAAAAGAAAACACAGAACTTAATCTTAATAAGCCGTTTTATGAAAAAAAGTCGTCAGTCTAGGTACTCATGAAATTTGATGAGTAAATATATGCGAACGGCACATAAAAGTACGTTTACATATAAATATAATCTCAATCAAAGCTCGGTAGCTGTCAAATTGGTTGTGCTTGTTATTCACACAACTCGAGGAAAAGTTAAACTTCTTCTCTGTGCCACCGTGGTCACTTTTTTCTGCAACACATATTATGCCGTTTAAATATATTTTAACTGAATATTTTATTAAAATTACTTTAAAAACCTATTTTCCTTACTAGCGTCAATTTTTGCTTACTTTAACATTTGACATTCCTCCTCTTCTTCGCAAGTATAATCAATAAAACTCTGTTGGACACCAAAAAGTTATCGGTTTAATCTGAGATATTTTTAATTATAATTTTGCATTGCTAATCTCTTTTTCTAATAACAGATTAGGGAGTTAAGCTCGAAAATTAGGATAATCTTTTTATATGTAAAGCTATTATTAGGCGATTCAGATACATACATACAAATGTAGGTTGGGTTAGAAATTAAACATTAATTTCACTTAATTTTATTCATTTTTCTGATTTAATTTTTTTATTCATTTTCATTTTGAATTATTTTAATACATGAAATGATCGGTATGATTGATAAAATATACTTGTATATACTTGTGACTCAAGGGCGTTAAAATATCCTGGAAACACCGCATCAGTTATTGTTTTTGAGCTTATAGTTTGAGCATTTCTATTTGTATATATTCCTAAATTTAGTTTTTCTTTTCGGAATATAATCTGTGGTTCATGTGGTTCATGAACATACATGAATATATGTATGTATTTTGCGAATGCGAATGTTAAAATTAATGCGGAAGCTCCGCGGCTGCGGATGCGAATGCGAATATTCGCAACAACCCTGGTATGTACATGCTGAATTAATTGATAACGTTTTTACATGCATATTTAAGTATATACATACATATGTGCATATTCCTGCCTAAATACTACGCGTATAGATACAAATGTACATACCCTGCAGTACGGGGGAGTGACTACAGGACTGCTGAATAGGTAGCTACCTGATAAACACCGTCAATTACCGACCGACTGCTTGCAGTGTATTTCATCGATTACTTTTACAAGGCAATGTGCTAGGCGGTAGTCACCATCAGCTCTCTCTCTGCACTACCGGGAGTTACTAAAGTAGTCACTTGCGTGATTTATGGGCGCCCTCTGTCGTAGTTTTTCGCTATTCTACTTACGACTGATTCGACTCTGCACTACCATGTCCACGACCACGGGTTAAGAGAGTAGATACTTACCTTGGAGTCGGTGCAGTAGCTGTTCAAATGTAGCGATTGACTTCAGCAGTACTGGATGGTACCCTGCAGTACGGGGGAGCGATTACAGGACTGCTGAATCGGTAGCTACGTGATAAACTCCGTCAATTACCGACCGACTACTTGCAGTGTATTTCGTCGATTACTTTTACAAGGCATTGTTCTAGGCGGTAGTCACCATCGGCTCTCTCTGCACTACCGGGAGTAACTAAAGTAGTCACTTGCGTGATTTATGGGCGCCCTCTGACATAGTTTTTCGCTATCTGGTTCGACTCTGCACTACCATGTGCACTACCACGGGTTAATAGAGTAGCTACTAACCTAGGAGTCGGGGCAGTAGCGGTTTGAAAGTAGCGATTGACTCCAGCAGTACTGGATGGTATGTACAACTCACGGCAGAACACATAAACACATACATAACTACGCACATATTCAAAACAACAACAACTATTTCATTCATAATCGCATGCGCGTATTTCTTAAAGCCAAGTAAATTCATTCACAAAAACAACCGCAGCACATCTCCCCGCAAATTCATTCCCATCAAGCGCAACTTTGTTAATCTGACACAAAAATTCTAAAATGTAAAATTGAAGAAATCTCGGCCAGCCAAGTGAAAAGTGGCACATATTTCTCTATATCCAGTAAAATAAGTTATCTCGAATTTTGGTAATTTTTGGCAAAACACTGTTTCTCTGTTCCACACCAATAGTTCAATCATTAACTAATATTTTAAGGTGTCATTTTAATAAACATTAAATAAAGTAAAGGTTTTCTGCAGGAAACGACAATATATTTTTTTTAAATAAAGTGAAAGCTTCTACAATCACAAACATATGTGGTTTTATCGGAAGTTCACAAATATAGCGTGGCAACTTAGCCCGTTTTCACATTTTTCGGGCCGAAATTGTAAAATTTTTGTCCATGACGCGCCACGATTTTTGTACAGGTGGGTCAATGTGCCTTGAACAACATTTGTATAAATGCAAAAACATGATTTCATTTATTTTTTAATATTAAAAATTTCTGGGCTTCAAAGTGTTTATAAGTATATATTTATATATATCCACAGATTACTTTAAATTTTTTCATCTCGAAAATTTGGAAAAATGCTTAAATTGTTTCGGCTTAGATTAGCGCGAGACCTTAAAAAAAATCACAAATGATTATTTCACAGGTTTTTTTTTGATGTGTATACATGGTTGGTTTCGGTAAGGGTAAAATTTGCGAAGCTGTAACTCATATCCCAGCTCAAAATTTCGAAGGGCTTGGCATGTGTATTTCAGCATACAATTTTTATTTTCATTAGAAGCACCCTGTGTTTGCTTGCTATTGTAAATGGTTGCATACATTTAGGCATATGCATAGTAAGAGGAAATGCGCTACAATTGATTATTACTTCCGATTGTATAAACTCCGCACATGCATACGGCTTTGTACCTACCCTCCAGTACTGCTGGAGTCAATCGCTACTTTTGAACCGCTACTGCACCGACTCCTAGGTAAGTAGCTACTCTATTAACCCGTGGTAGTGTACATGGTAGTGCAGAGTTGAACCAGTCGTAAGCAGAATAGAGAAAAACTACGACAGAGGGCGCCCATAAATCACGCAAGTGACTACTTTAGTAACTCCCGGTAGTGCAGAGAGAGTCGATGGTGACTACCGCCTAGGACATTGCCTTGTAAAAGTAATCGATGAAATACACTGCAAGTAGTCGGTCGGTAATTTACGGTGTTTATTAGGTAGCTACCGATTCAGCAGTCCTGTAGTCACTCCCCCGTACTGCAGGGTATGTATCAAGGTTGTTGTGAATATTATTCCGAAAGAAAAGTCCTTTTCGGATAATGAACAAAGCGCTTATCCAAATTAAACAAGTTTGTTATTATTAAGGAGGACTTTAATATCATTATAACTGAAATGTCTAAACGAGGAAAGCCACATATTTAAAAATATTTCAATAAAAAGTGTTAGTCAAGTACCATCGAACAAACCTTGTGTCAGTTGTGTGCATTTCTTTAGTATTAAATTATAAAAAAAAATACAAATAAAGATCGTTCGTTATTTCTGTTTAAAAGCTATTTCATTCCTATTTCATATGATACCAAATTTGTTTAATTTGGACAGGCGGTTTGATTATTATCCGGAAAGGACTTTTATTTCGGAATAATATTCGCAACAACCCTGCTATGTATGTACATAAATATGTATGGACTCATTTGTTGCAACTGGGCATGAATCACGTAACTTTGAAACGATAGTCGTTCAAACGATTCTGACAAAACGATGTTATCAAAACACTGATTTATGCATTTGTGTTGCTGTTACGTGTTACGTGAAGCAAAACTGGAATCGAGTTGACGATATCGCACAAACGATCAAACAGTTTTTGATTTTTATGAAGCAAGACAATCTCGACACGATATCGTTCAGACGATTGTCGTCATACGTGATCCATGCCCTGGTTTTGATATTCGTAGATGGTTTTAGTAATAGGTTGAGTAGTCTCTTTTGATAAAAAAGCAAGGCGAAAATTTAAAAAAATACTGAAATCATTTTAACTGGGATCGTTGATTACTGATGAACATACATGAATATATGTATGTATAATATGCATATGTATGGATGACATAATAGCTCTGATCCAATACTTTTCGTGTAAAATCTGAAGTGAGAGTAAAAAGTGAGAAACAGCAAAACGTACGGAACAAAAAAGCAATGAGTAAAATCCTGGAATTCAATCTCTACACAACTCTCCCAAAAATCGCTCGCATTTACATGAACCACAGATTATATTCCGAAAAGAAAAACTAAATTTAGGAATATATACAAATAGAAATGCTCAAACTATAAGCTCAAAAACAATAACTGATGCGTTGTTTCCAGGATATTTTAACGCCCTTGAGGCACAAGTACAAGTATCATATTTTATCAATCATACCGATAATTTCATGTATTAAAAGATTTAATAATGAAAATGAATAAAAAAATTAAATCAGCAAAATGAATATTAAGTGAGTTTAATGTTTAATTTCTAACCTAACCTACATTTCGTTGGCTTAGTTCGCAAACGTGCTAATTCCACTTTTTATGAAAATTGAGATTTTGATGCACTAAGATAGCATAACTCAAAATACATCATTACCAAAAAAGAAAGTTACCGTAATGTTGTTCTTACTTGTTGTTATGCATTGGTACGTAAATGTGCTAAGTCAAAAAAATCAAGAATAAATATAAACACGTCTGTCCGTGTACACGATGACTTGAGATATCTCAACGAAATTTGGCATGTAGGTTGCCCTTTATCCAAGGTAAGTTGGTATTAAAAATGGGCGAATCGGACTGTAACCACGCCCATTTCCGATATAAAGGTATTTTCTAAAGATGCAAAAACTACGATATTTCAGTAAATATTGGATGCAAATTGTTCAAAATTAGTATGTGAAGAAGAATTTTTGTAAAAAATATTATTGTGCAATTTTTGGAAAATGGGCGTGACCCCGCCCACCTATTATGAAATATATCTCAGTAGCCCATTCACCGATCTCCACCAAACTCGGTAGGGTCTAACTAAGAAATCTGTTGAAAATCTTTAAAATCGGGCAATGACTACGCGTATCTACTAAAGCTAATTCACTTAAAATCGATGATCTCGATAACGACTCAGCAGAAAATTAGATTATGATACATTTTTGGATAATGGGCATGGCGCCTCCCACTTATGACCGCAAAAGTGTAACTCGGTAACCGATTTATAAATTTCTTTCTTAATAAACCTGGTACGGAAAAGCAATTCGTTGAAAATTATTCAAATCGGATCAAAATTACATTCGCTTTCCGTATATATAACGGTAAATTTCAGAAATGCGAAAACTCTGATATTTTAATAACTGACGACGCCAATTTACTCCAAGTTAATACTTACAACAATCTCTTAATAATTAAGACTGCATGACACCGCCCACTTTATGACTACAAGGTGTATCTCGGTAGCCAATTTAGCGATTTCTACTAAACGTGGTTCAAGTATTTCATTGAGTCTAACTCAGGATATTATGGAAAACGTTTGAAATCGGGGAAAACGCCCCAGCTTGCGACAGTATTTGATACCTGCGCCGGGTATATAAAGTTCGGTTTTGCACAAACTTATACCTCTTTACTTACTTTTAATTATTTTCTTTTATAAATGGTACATAAATTTACGACTTAAAATAGTTATTTTTCTAATAGCAATGAAATAAAACTGTTTTAGGTTATAATTTATTTTAAAACAATAAAATATATTTAAAACAAACAATTAAATCTTTTAACAATAAAAAATAATGGAAAAAGGTTGATAGAAAATGTGCTAAGTTCACATTAAAAGAGTAAAATCTTAAATAGAAAATGTGGTAAGTCCCAAAAGAGCCGAAAAGACTGCAACAGCTTTATTTTGAAATTGGCCGATTATTGGTACTAAAACAAGACGAACTAAGGAAGGAAACTGCATTTACAGATTAGAAAAATTATTGACAACAAAAAAAGTTAGACGGTTTTTTGTCCCTCCTGAAAAATAAAAAAAAAAATGGACTTAGCACGTTTGCGAACTAAGCCAACGATTTGTATATATGTATCTGAATCGCCTAATATTAACTTTACATATAAAAAGATTATCCTAATTTTCGAGCTTAACTCCCTAATCTGTTATTAGAAAAAGAGATTAGCCATGCAAAATTATAATTAAAAATATCTCCGATTAAACCGATAACTTGTTGGTGTCCAACATAGTTTTATGGATTATACTTGCGAAGAAGAGGAGGAATGTTAAATTGTTAAAGTAAACAAAAATTGCCGCTAGTAAGGAAAATAGGTTTGTAAAGGTATTTTTAATAAAATATTCAGTTAAAATATATTTAAATGGCATAATATGTGTTGCAGAAAAAGTGAATAACAAGCACAACTAATTTGACAGCTAACGAGCTTTGATTGAGATTGTATTTATATGTAAACGTACTTTTATGCTTTGCCGTTCGCATATGTTTACACATCAAATTTCATGAGTACCTAGTACTCCCGCATTTTTTTTAAATCCAGCACCAATACATTTTTTTACTTGAAAATATTACAAAAATTGGAAAATGTTATACAATATTTTCGAATTATTTTAACGTTTTTTGTACAAATCACCGAAGAAATTATTTTTTTCCCTAAAAATCTATTTACAAAAAAAAATTTAACACCATTAAAGTTTTATAATTGGAAATCTAACAAAATATTACAAAAATCGAAAAAATTTTATAAAACGTTTTCGATTTATTTTCACGGTATTTGTTAAAATCATCGAAAAAAGGATTTTTTTTATCAAAGAATGTTTTCACAAAAAACACACTTATGGAAGTTTTCTATTTGCAATCATTAGTAAAATATCACAAAAATCGGAAAATGTTATACAATATTTTCGATTTAATGTCATGTTACTAGTACAAATCACCGAAAAAATTTTAATTTTTTTTACTAAAACAATTATTTTCAGGAAAAATCTAACGCTTTTGGGTTTTCTATTTGAAAGTTTTCCCAAAATATCACAAAAATCATCAATATTCATATTTAATTAACACTCCAAACGCTCTCGTGAGATTTAGCTCTGATAATATTCTTCTTTTCTGCTTTGTATTTTGCTTTCGCTGTTAAGTATTCCAAATATTGGTCGCTCTTAAAATGCGCTTTGCTTGTTCAGTTGGCTCGAAAAATGTGGCATTCACAGTTTTCGGTATTTCTCTATACTTTACGTTCTCTGATTCTAGTGAAACAAGTCACAGTTTTAAGCGGCTGAAAAGTCGCGTTGATTTTTCATAATTTTTTTCCCAGGGATTTTGCGATTTTATGCACACATATAACAAGTGAAATTTATAAAATATAGCGTTTATTTTTTTAAATTTTGTTTGCAAACGGGCAAACGGTATTGCGCAATTAATTCTACAAGAAATTTCCTTTTATGTGGTAAAAAGTACAGAAAGCCGTCAGGAACAAAAAATCATTAAAAATCAACAAGATTTTTTAGCCGATTAAAACTTGCGCTTGTTTTACTAGCATTAAAAAACCGATCTATCTTTCTAAAAATTCAGATTAATAAGTTAAAAATTTAGACGAACATTTCTTGAATTTTACTAAGTTCTGTATAAACTTTAACTTATGGGGTTTTGATTAAAGCATGAACCATATTTTTATAAAAAATAGCAACAAAATTTTAACCGCGTGCAGAATTTGTGTATTTGCATACCTATGTGCATACATATACATAAATGCATCTACAGAAAAACTCGCTTAAGTACCTCACGAAAAATGTCGGCTTTTTGAGATACATAAATAGGCGGGTTGGGTACTTAAAAGAACCCGCTTAAGTACCTCGATGCGGGTACTTAAGCGAACATAATTACTGATGTTGTTGCATCTTCTTGTTAACTTACATAATACTTGAATAACAACATTTAAAGAAGTATATATAGTTTAAAACCAAGATCTTAGCATAAACAAGTTTAAAAAAAATATATATATAATGCAATGGTATGTAATTTTTAAAGGAATTAAATTCTTTCAAAAGGCAAAGTTGGATATATCATTTTGGACCCAATTCAATATGATATTGTTTACCACTTATGTTTGTTTATTAATTTTTAAGATTTTTCCATCAATTAAAATACAGTTCATTCCCTAACAAATACCATATAAACCTAAGCTTAAGATTTTGTAGAACAATTAAAAAAAATGCATCATAATTTCAAACTTTTTTCTCAGTGTTTTTTTTGAATATACAGTTTTATAGTCCATTTAATTTTAGTGCAATAATGTGCAAGTTTCAAGTGGCTAAAAGTTACCGTTGATTTTTTAGAATTTTTTTTACCAAAGGTGTGTGGCGCTGCTACTGAATTTGAAAATATGTAAATATTTTAAGGAACTTAAAAAGAGCACTTAAAAGCGGAAGATTATAGGTAAAATTGTAAATGCGGCACGAAAAATTGAGGTACTTATGCGGGTTGGGTAATAAGCGGGGAGGTGCTTAAGAGAGGGATTTTCTTCTGATTATATTACGAAATTCACGGTGTCCAAAAATGTTGGTTACTTAAGCGGGGGGATACTTAAGCAGGTTTCACTGTATATATAATTTTCATGCGTTTGTCTTTTAGCGTGTTTATAATTTTTTTAATGATGAATTTACTAATTGTTGACGAAAATATGGTTTACAAAATCTTCGCAAATTTATATTAATTAATTTTTAGATATCGGAATTTTTTATGAAAATAACGGTTTCCCAAAATTTATCCAGAAGTTTTTTTGTAATACATAAAAAAGATTTTCGATTAAATTCAAAGAAAGGGCCACTAAAATATCTATCAAAATTCATTTTGTTGATAGATATAAACAAATATAAATAACATTTAACAATTGATAATTTATTCAAATTCTGTTATTTTGTGCCGCTCTGCGCTCACGCTGTTAAAAAGTGGGGGTCTTCTAATGCAATTTATGTTAAAAATTTAAGGTGGTGAACTTCTAGAGCGTTTCTGCTCTATTACAAAATGCCAACGAGTAGCGAGTTACAGCTTCTCTGTATTTAACGTTCTCTGGTTTTTCGATTGAAAAATATTGATTTTCATGAATTCTAAAGCAATCCTACGAATAGTTGTTTTCCCATATAAAATACGTGGAAAACTTTGAGCGCTTTGAGCGACCTCTAAATATTGCTTTATTTCAAAATAAAAAACGGTATATTTTTCCGATATAGAACAATCCTAGGAGGTGAGAGCATACAAATTCCGAATTTACATTTTCACAATCATTTTTGGACCATTCTAATATATGTACATTAGGGCGGTCCAAAAACAGTAAAGTGGAATTGTAATGCTCTCACCCCCAAGGATTGTTCTATATCGAAAGTATACCCCTATTTTTTATTTTGAAATCAAAAAATATTAAGAGGTCGCTCACGGCGCTCAAAGTTTTCCATGTATTTTTATATGGGGAAAATAAATTTTTTCGTAGAAATGGTATAGAATTCTTAAAAATCAATATTTTTCGATCGGAAAACTCTGGTTCCCTTCAGGAGACCTTCAAAAATAATACCCAATGGGGAGTCGATAATGATGTGTAACCTGTAGTTAGAGTTAACCAGACATTGAGAAACTGGCCCTAAGTTCTTTATAGCTGCCGCCGTAGCAAGTATAGCTTCAAGCAGTATTGTGTTTCACATGGCCCAACTATTAGGTTTCATAAGCTTATATGTACATAAAGTTGTGCATGGTTTTGGACACCTCTGATAAGAACGACATTATTTGGTTTCCTGTAAGAGGGAGTACGTTAAATACAGAAATAAGACGAAAGCGCCCAATACGCAACAGAAATCACTTTTGTCTTAAAAGTGTACATACTTCCACTATGCTACACTGAAAATAAAATTTCGTAAAAGTGCTACGAAAAACTTTCGTAGTCTTGGTTTTGTACAATGTAGGAAACTTTCGTTCATTTTTCACAACGAAACAAGATTTTACGAACCATTCGTAAATATAACGAAAGGACTTTCGTAAAGCCTTTTTTCCGTATAATTTACGAAATCTTACGTTTATTTTACGAAACACATTCGTAAATTACTGAACAAATCTTTGTACGACTAATTTTGTATATTGTACGAAGGCATTCGTAATATTTACGTATGGTATTAAAATTTACGAAATCTTCAATTCTGTATTCGTACAATTTACTTAATACTTTCGTACATAGAACAAATGGAGAAACATTTTTTTTTAATTCGTACAACAGACGAATATTTTCGTACAATATACTAAATTACCGTCAGTTTAATATTTCATCATATATTTATGTACCGCGTGTCATTGCTAAACTACTGGTTGGCTACTGTGAGACGAGTAATATAATTTTAAAAGTTTTAAGAAGCTTTCGCTGGATAAAAATACAATATAAAATTAAATTCAAAAACTTTTATGCACAGAGAAAATGATACAGGTAAAATGCAAGTTATTAAAACAAATTGTAAAATAAAATTTTTTGATATAATTTTACTTCATACAAAATAAAAAATACAGTATTTGTACTTACGACTTTAAAACGAGACATTCGTAAAACAAAAACGGTCGTTATAATATATTAACTTTTTTTTACTGAGGAGAACAAACGACATTAAAGAAATAGCGTCAAAAGAGCGTATTTTAAAAACTTAAATGAAACATTTTAGAATATTTTCCCAACAAGTTGTACAGCGACACAATTTTCAACAAGCAAAAAAAAACTAGACATTTTTAAAATAAAAAGGTTAATTTATTTTCAGTCAATTAGG
The DNA here is from genome assembly GCF_013731165.1 of Rhagoletis pomonella. Classification (NCBI taxonomy): domain Eukaryota; kingdom Metazoa; phylum Arthropoda; class Insecta; order Diptera; family Tephritidae; genus Rhagoletis; species Rhagoletis pomonella. The sequence continues at coordinate 207,032 of NW_023458582.1, read as the reverse complement.
TATGAAAAATATTTAAAAATAAAATGTTTTGCATTAGACTTTAAAAAGCTACCTAGCTATAATGAAAAACTTTCATATGTTTGCATCATTTGTCGGAAAATTTGTGTTCAGATAAATAAGTTACTTCAATCTTCAGAAAAGGCGATGAAGTTATACAAACAATACTGCCATTCTAACCCCTATCTACATATAAGGGACATTGGTGGACTTCTTTGACCGAAAAAAGCTTTGGTAAGAGTAACTTACAAAAACAAATTCTTATGGGTTATTAAATAATAATTTAAAATTGTCTTAATTTAAATTACAGGATTTGACCAGCGTGAAGCAAAATTAGCAGGCCCAGCTTGGAAGAAACAAGAACATCTGTATGTATGTATATAGTAATATGCAAAACATCTGTATTTCATTTATTAAATGTTGTAACTTATTTATAAGTATATGTATATCAATATATTTTTGACAATGTGTGCACCAAACGACTTGTTGTGATTTAATAAAAATAAAATTTGAATATCATATTCGAAAACTCATATTTTTAAAATGAAGAAAAAACATTTCAGGATTTAATTTCAACATGCGCATATTCAATTATCACACTATCGTTTTTAAAAACGATTTGAAAATATTCGTATCAAAAACCAGAACATGGATATTGGAAATTGAATTGAAAATTTTCGTTCTCAAAATTTAAATAAATATTGTAGGTGCAAAACCTGGGTCAAAACGTTTTTAAAAGTAAAACGTTCCATACAAATTTGAAAACGAATATTTCTCTGTGTGAGCTTGAGGCCGTTTTAAGTGAAAACTTATAGTGGAAAAGCAACAATAATTTGAAAAAATGGTAGAAGTGATAGCTATTTGGGAAATCACCACATTTCCTCATCAGACTTCTTTCAGTAGATTCGAACCGACGATCAGCACTGACTCAGCCAGTTGTCTACGCACTGTGCTAAGTTTGCCTTGCTAATTCTTGTTGCTTATTTCCGCTATTTCACTTTGCTAAGCCAACTACAATCAAGCGCAGCTATTCCGCTGCAATTCACTTGATTATGTGGTTGTTGGTTTTGCTGGTTTTTGTTAATATTTCTATTATTAGAATGTTTAACTTTTAGGTGTGCTCGTCCTTAAGTTATTTGTTTTTTGTTATTTTATGGCTTGAGGCCTCAAGCTCATAAAAATTGTTGAATATAATAGTTATAAGGCCATATAATAACAAAAAACAAATAAAATTAAATGCTAAAACTGTGGATAAATGCTTTAAGCATACAATGTTTTTAACATCGCCCACGCTGAGCCTTGCTCTGCAATGTGGGACTTCATAAATAGGCAATTTTATCAGTTAGCTATCAACGGCAAGCCCAAGCCAGGAACAGACGCACTACTTAATGAAATTTTAAGTAAGTACATGTATGATTTTTCACTGAAACTTGCCTTTCGGACGCCTTATAATTTTCCTTCAATTTATAGTCGAGAAAGCAAACAAACATCGAAGAAGCTGCGAATCTGCCAAGTACCTCCACATGAAAACATTGCACGACATTTTGTTAAAGAGAAACACTTAAAATTAGGAATAAAAACAAAATAAAAGTGTTTTGTTATAATTCGTCTTATGTTTTTTTACAGTGTGGTGAATGAAAGCAATCGGAAGTTCTACGAAACAACCGCAGATTTTATGAAAATAATTTCGTTAAATATACGAACTATTTTTGTGCATTTTACAAAAATTTCGTAAAAAAATAAAGAAATTGTACGAAATTCTTTAGTAAGTAATACGAAATTCATCCGTAAAAAGTACGAATACGTTCGTAAAATGTACTAAGATCTGATGTCTCATATTTTCGTAGTATGTACGAAAACGGTTTTGTACAATCAACGAAAACTTTCGTGGCTCAAAATGACGAAACCTTTCGTAAAATATACGCAAGTTTTCGTTATATGCACGTAGATTTTATTTTCAGTGTACCTGGAAAAATTTACACTTTTGCGACGTGCTTCTCTGAATACTGCCAAGTGCTTAAATTAAATCAGGTTCCAATTCGTGACACATCATCTCATTTGTCCTTGATTTATTGACAGATATTAGGGAGTGCAACTACTAAATTTTGGTTTAAAAGTAAACTTAAAAGTTCAAAATAAAGTAATGTAAAAAATACTTTTTAACAAGTAAAAAAGTCAAAGTTCGACACTAAATACCCGGCGCACGTATTAAATATAGTTTTTTCACCTTTCCGAAAACTACCGTTACATGGTAAGCAAAGTGGTTTTATCCCTATTTCTAACAATTTCGATAGTATGTTCAGTTAGACATAATGAATTAAACTTATATAGTAATAAGTGGGCGGTACCACGCCCATTTCTAAAATTCGATAATAATGTTATTTATTTTTAAGAAATTGTTGTAAGTATCAATTAGACCGTTCGTTATTTCAGCTTTTTTCTTTAATATACAGTTTTCCGGGCGGAAAAAGATGTATTTTGGTCTAAAAATAAGCGGTGCAAAATTTTATTCGAATATGATAACTCTAAGTACTTGCGCGTTGCATTTTAAAATTTAGAAAACCATATAGGTGTTTCCATCGGAAGGTCTACCGCGACAAAAAAAAAAATAAAAGTCATATATCTAACGTATGTATGGGCCAATTTATCTGCTTTATACAACGCTTTTATCAACTTGCAATGTTGTATGTCCAGACCAGTAATGGAAAATTATAATTTAATTTTAATTTAAGTGGGGGGGGAGGCAAAGCAACAGTACTTGTTTCTTAAAACATTTTTTTTTATATTAAATCATTTTTACGCTAATATGAAACGTCTCGGATTTTCAGAAAAACTTTTCGACTATTTCCTCCTGAATCATCTTGAGGTGTTCGGTAACGATTCTTCTATGGACACACATGAGGCATAGTCCAGAAAGCTTTTGTTCTCCTGTTATGCTTCTCAGCCAGGTTTTTACTAACGAAGTGTACTAAACGATCGCCACACAGTCGCTATTGTGCATGGAAAAGCGCTCAAAATGGAAATGCACTTATTTATCGCTGGTCGACATTCGTTTTTCTTTAAATAGATCTACATCTTCAACATCAAGATCATAGATTTGTTCAAAATGTTTCGCGTTCGTTCGTACATCTTTACTGCTGGAGGTGGAGTATTTTTTATTGGAAAATTCTAGTTGTAAAGAGGCCGTTATTGAATCCAGATTCGGTATTATTACAGTTCGTCGCCAGTACTTATTTTCATTGACCGATGGGGGTTACTTCTGTTTTTGTTTACCTGCTAAAAGTTGGTATGCACTTCGCGCGAAAAGGGAAAACTTCATATAAAAACAAGGTAACAAAAACTTTATGTGATTTTTTTTCGAAGCAGTACGCACCTCGCCCGAAAAAAACTCCGTTTTCTACTGCCTATTTCTAAAAGTTTGAAATAAAAACCGAAGCACGGTAACACACCTTTTCGCGCGAAAAATCTATTGGCACATATATTTCGTGACAAAAAAGAAGGAGACGAATTACAAAAAATATCGTAAAACAAGCGGCATAAAGTAAGTTTAACAAAACGTTAGGTTTTTTCTTCAATTTCCATAAACTCAACTTGTTTTCTAGGAATGGAGAACATTAGCGCACATAATAAGCGGCAGAAGCGTACAATAAATTTTTCGACGGAGCAGAAACTACAACTGGCACAAGTCGTGGAGAAGTGGCCAAGAATCTGGGACACCAGAAATGTACTACATTCTAATAAAAATGCAGTGGATCAAGCTTGGGAGAAAGTTGGCATGGAGATGGATAAACCTCGTAAGTAGAGATGGTACTGAATGCCATTTTATAGTTCTATTGAATGGATTTGTAGCAAATGAATGCAAGTTGGCTTGGATGAGCATACGAGATAGTTTCCAAAGTGGCAGAAAAAGGTAAAAGTGGAAGCTCTAGTGGAGAAGCTTTAACTGAGCCATCGTTGCCAAAGACTGTGGACTGGGAATTTTCCGACGTCATGTCTTTTCTGCCAAATGTGTCACAAAAAAGAAAGTATGTGAAGAACAATTTCGGGATACGGTTTAGTTATTTGTACAACGATTTTGGGTTGCTGTGCCCAAACGCGTGACCCGAATCAAAAACATTTACACACACATGTAGACAAGAGTCTACGCTTTATTTACTATATCTGTGCACTAATTTAATAATAATTTCGGTTTTAAATACTACGGTATTTGTTTGCAAATTTCCGAGCTGAGCTGTCAAACACAAAAAATATCCTCTCCCTGTCTGTCCCCCTCTGCCCCAACCCCAAAATTGTTGTCCAAACTAAACATTTCCGCAATTTCGAAATAAATACTTAATGATAATAAATAAATTTTACAGAACTTTTACATCTCCAACTTTTTCGGAAGAAACGTCGTTAACTGGCGATAAGGGCTTACAGTATGATTTTGTGAGTATGTCGCTCATATAACCCAATATGTTTTACATTTTCGCTAAATTGCATTCGGTTAGCATGTAAAATTATTTAAGTTTACTGATTTACGCCGTCTTTTCTTTAGACTCCGAAATGCTCCAAGCGAAACAAAACTGCCACCGCATGCCTAGAGAGCTCCGGCATGTGGGACTGATTCGGCAAGCTTATTGAAAAGCAGGAAAACGCGCTACAAGTAGAAAATTCATCGCCTTACCAAGCCGCTTTCGCCAGTTTCGAATGGATGCTGAGCTAACTTCCGGAGCCGATTGCCACAAATGCGTGTATTGAGTTTTCAAAAACGTTAACTCTTATTGAAAAGGAAAACATGAAATCCAATGCTACATGCAACAATTAACATTTTCATAACCAAATGTGTTCACACGTCCTCAGTTCCTACCACGTACACTTGTCGTCAGCTATTCAGTTAAGTGACATTTTGATCAGTTTTGGCTAATTTCTTTTATTTTGTTTATTTCATGTTTATAATACTTTTATAAAAGTGTAGCAAATAACATAACCAACACCATATAAATCCACATTTCAAACTTCGTTAAGGGTCAAGTGTCTGTCAAATGAGATGGGTTACCTTTACATTATATATTGTCACATGGTAAACAAACGTGGTAGGTATTACCATGTTTAACAAAAAGAAAAAAAGTGAGTACATTTATCTATTGAAAATTAGTTGAAACGAACCTTTAAACCTTTATGGAAAGTGGTTCGGTTTTCGGTTCGGATCAAACATTTGTGGAAAATTTCGGTTCGATTAATGGTTCAATTAATAGAAAGAAGCGGTTTTCCGGTTTAAAACCGGTTAAGGTTGCAAAATGAATAAATAAATTAAAGTTATAAGTTTTTTGTTGCTTTTATTGATGAAAAGTAAAACGTTAGTTATGTCTACAAAAATGCAGCCTCATTTTGCAATGAAACGGATATATTTTCCGAGTATACATATTCTTTAGGAACATTTCGAATATATTTTCCATAGTCAGACGGTCTTCCCCGGAACTCAGTAATGCCAGTTTCATTCGACGTCTCTTCTCGAATTATGAATTAGCTTTCCAAATTGTCTGAGAAGTTATTGGTGCAGTAAGTTGAGCGAGAAATATTTAATAAATAATTATGCTACAAACAGCATGCAGAAACAATTTTTTGTGCACGTTCAGGGCTGCAAAATAATGTCTTTCTTAGACAAAGCCATTTAGCGCTTAATATGCCAAAGGCATTTTCTATACATCGTCGTACATTGCTTAACCTGTAGTTTAAAATCCGTTCCTCTCGTGGCAGTGGTTTAGTTGTAAAAGGTTTAATTATACGCTTACAAAAAGGGAACGCATCGTCACCAACTATAATGTACGGAATTTTTGTTCCACCAACAAAAAAATCTTGAGGGAACGAGTATGTATCGTTGATGATGCTTCTGCCCAACGTAGAATTTTTAATAACATTGGCGTCTCCTTCACTGCCATAGGCACTAATATCGATGTATGAAAACCTGTAGGACGCATCACAAGTTGCCATTAAAACGATTGAGTGAAACCCCTGCATGGAAAACATTGCTTTAGTATATTTGTGGAAAAAATCTTTACTTTTAACATACCTTATAATTATAGAAAATACTGCCGGTATTCGGTGGAGCTTTTATATTAATGTGTTTGCCGTCAATAGCGGCGACACAATTGCGAAAATTCCACTTGCTGAAAAACTTGCCCGCCGTTTTCTGAAGAGTTTCCACCGTCCACGCTGGTACTTCTACTTTCAGGGCAATATAGATAGCTGTGCATACATGTGCTATTTACTATGCTTCCGAAATGTTGTTTGCTAATTCTATAGCATAAGGATACGTGACGTTGTAGGTCGCCTGAAGCTAAATACCTGAAACGATGAAAACCAAAACCAGTCTCCAAATTAGACGCTACAAAGAAATTGTTATGGGTTACTGTTCGCCGCACAAAATATAAATACTTTATTCTTCGGCATATAGCGCACCCGGTAGCATGCCAGAAATTTCACCATCTCATATTTTTCAAGAGTGTACGGCAACGCTAAAACTGCATGGAAGGTCTGCTATTTTGCGATAGCTGCGTTCCTTTCGGACAGTGTCGCTGATTGTCACTAGTTCCAGCAGGTCTGTTCGTCTACTTTTTTTTGGTTAACACACACTTTCCCGCGAACAGCTACGTTTTCCTTAGTACTAAAGGCTGGTTTTCATTAGGTCAGAATCACTGCCTTCATCTGACAGCTGTCCATTTGATGTTAAATGCGTTTTCATTACCGCAGTGCATGTCAAAGACTGTCGTCAACTTTCAGTGTCAGATGATGACATTCCGTTTTCATTACTGACGTCAAATGTGAGGTTAATTTTTACAAAATGTGTTGAATACCGACCTTTTAGCCGTAGAAAAACCAGGGGTGTAATTTGGTGGAGCTCTTCATGCTGATTTTAACCTTACCAAAGTTGTTTGGCGCGGGTGGGAAATTGAGGGGATATACGAGGCTAAGTTAAATTTTTTCGATACTTTGAAATATCAATATCTTATGAACTACATAGCCGATTAGACAACTAATGATGTCAAAATAAAGACGATTAGTTTATCTTTCAGTTGCTGTACATAATTTCCAGATTTTTTTTTTTTAATTTTCAAGTCAGAAATACAAAGAAACAACAGCAAAAAAGTAAATCTTTTTTTAATAAATTACCTTTTGAAAAAAAAAAATTGCATTATTAATGCTACAGAAATTTATATTATTTAGAAAGTACAAGTTATTACCTTATATAGAAAGGTTTGTTATAGTGCAAAATTTAACGAAAGTAGTGGTAAAAATCGAAATTGTATATATATATGTGGGAATGGGAACGGGTTAAGGTAGAGATTGCAACCCGGCAACC
>NW_023458582.1:171987-184693 GCF_013731165.1 Rhagoletis pomonella | reverse complement strand
TTATACAATTAAAACCAGTGAATTGCCTTTTCATCCAATAGTTACACATATGTATAAATTTTTGGCACGTACAAAGGGACAATGTCGGCAATAACTCCTATATAAGTGGAAAATGAGCTTTGCAATATGCAAATACATGCCCGAATGCGAAAATATAAATCGCGTGCTAACTTGCGTAGGTATATCTTCGAAACTTGGTCGCGAGTGAATATTTGCATACCATACCTAGATCTTTTGCTTTTGTGCAGTTCTCGAGAGTCGTGCTCTAATTTTGGAAGTAAATATATATATACATATATATATTTTTTGGGTACTCTTTAGTACGTTATCGGTCTATTTCGAGGTATTGCGTCCAAGGGGGTGACCCAATCCAAAAAAAATTTGCACACACTTCTAGTCAAGGGTCTACACATTATTTTAACACCCACTTTTGGTAATTTTTGATCACTAATTTATTTACAAATTGGGTTTGAAATATGCCCTTTTTTGTAAAATTCGGAAATTAGCGTACATTTATTACTGCTATCCTCCTTAAAGCAGCCACTTAACCAACATATTTTTGTATTCCTCTTCACTTTAGACTTTACTAGATTAGTTATAACTTTCTTTACGACTTTAATGTTAACCAATTAATCACAATTCATTAAATAAAAACACCTTCAAAATCACGCGTCTGACTTTGGTTGCATATGCAAATTAAATAGCGGAGTTCAGCTGTCAAACTCAAAAATACGCAAAAGAATGACAGACAAAAGAGGATAGGATATAACCCAGTAAGCATTAAAAATATACAAAGGTGTTCTCTGCAAAAGGTGTTCAGCTCCTTTTCTTCGTAAAACAGAAAGGAGAAATCTACTGCCTGAGGGTTATAATCCTTAGGTGCGGCCGAAGGCCGCCTACGCTGAAAGGAATTCTACGCAAAAATACATTTGTTAAAAAGAATTTTTTTTTTATAAAAACTTGTTTTTTCTATTTTCAATTAACTTTTTTATTCTTTATTCAAAATCGCCCGATATCTAATTTGGCATAATTTCTTTTATTAAAAATCCCACGGTTCCTGTTAGTTGGGTCATATTCCACTTCAAACTGCTCAGTTTGCCTAAGAAAATTCCGTTTTTCCCCCTTTTTCAAACGGTTTCCTAGGAGTCTGTGGGAGCCCCCGAAGGGGGGTGCGACTTTTCGTAAAGTGGGGGCTCTGCGGAACCGGCATCAAGCCGTAGCATAACACCGGCAACAAGCCGCCATACACTACCGGCATCGAGCGCAGTGAGGAACCGTCATCAAGCCGTAGCACAACACCGGCATCAAGCCGCAGTGCGGAACCAGCATCAATCCGTAGCATAACACCGGCAACAAGCCTCCATACACCACCGGCATCGAGCGCAGTGCGGAACCGGCAAGCCGCAGCACAACACCGGCATCAAGCCGCAGTACGGAACCGGCATCGAGCCGTAGCACAACACCGGCATCAAGCCGCAGTGCGGAACCGGCATCAAGCCATAGCACAACACCGGCATCAAGTAGCAGCACAACACCGGCATCAAGCCGCAGTGCGGCATAGAGCGCAGTGCGGAACCGGCACAAGCCGCCATACACCACCGGCATCGAGCGTAGTGCGGAACCGGCATCAGGCCGCAGCACAACACAGCATCAGGTCGCAGCACAACACAGCATCAGCCGCAGCACAACAACGACAACAACAACAACGGTTGCCACAGTAGCCGCAGCTGTATCACCACACAACAACATAACCGGCAACAACAACAACAGCAGTGCCCCACCAAGGCCTGCTGCAACATTAGGATGAGTCCTTCGGGCCTAAACAAAATCTGTTTCTTTTCTCTAATATAACTTTTAAAAGAACTTAGAAAGTAAGGGAAAATTGTAGAAAAGACAAAAGAATAACAAGAGAAGAAAAGCAAAATCTTTAAAATAAAATTTTTTTTTTTAACTAAGGATTAAAACAATAGAATGTAAACAAAAGAAAGTAAAAGGAAATTTAATAGTACGAACTAAAATAATTTTCTTTTATATTCTTATGTACATACATATACGTTTAGGTCCGCGACCTAAATATATTGCACCACCCTAATCCACGTTTTGTCACTTGATGTAAGAGCACACAAACACATACATAAGTTACGGCTATCTTTCCAGCCACTAACAATAAGCCCCACTGTACGGTAACTTATTGGAGGGGAAACTTAACGAAAGTTACTGTGCGATGGGCTACATCCCTTTTCGTTTGTTAGCACTTTGTCACTTCTTAGAAGACCGTCTGAAAGGAGATATCGCAGCTGTCACACCTCGTTTGGTAAGCCAATTTTTGTGTATGAAAATATTTAAACGCACAGATAACTACAAATAAAACGACCTTTGATTTCACTGTACTAAAACCACTGTGTCTTTTATTTATTCTTATTTTTCGTTACATTAACTTTACGCTGGTGCGCTCCATCTTCGTGCGACGCCACCTGCGTAAATATTGGTCCTTCGAGCCTAAAAAGTAACCACATTATACAGTCCACACAGCATCTCATCTGAGTTTTTTTCAACTGCCTCAACCGATCGCCACATTTTTCCACATTGGTCATGACAGCATCACGTTCATCTACATCTACAACCTGAGTTTTTCGCACCACAACCAACGTGCCACAAGAGCTACTCAAGCAGCGATTGTTTGATTCATCGCTTAACCGGCTGTTTAAGTTGCTTAACCGGCTGCATCTCATTGACCACAAGCAGCACGTTTGCATCACAGCACCACTAGTTTCAGCGACACATTTTTTAACAAACCAGCATATCGCACTACACGGCATATAACAACACATTAAGGTACGTGGTTGAATTTCATTGCACTTGTGTTTGTACGAATCTTAACAAAAAAAAAAAGCGCGCGTGATTATTTTGAAAAAATAAAAAGGGGAGAAAACTCAGTGCTTAATATTTTTCCGAAAACAAAAAAATAGAACATTTTCACGTTTATTGGTGTATCGGCTAACATTAACGAATTGCTCGAACGTCCATTTTGAGTCTTGATACGGTGTTGTTTGTGTAAAAAATACCAGTCGCATTTACCGAAGCACAAGATTGATAAAATTTATTCTTTTCTTGCAAAGCACTGAATTTAGTTTTTTTCTCATTTTACTGGCTTTCACTTTATTTGCATTTTATTAATCACGTAACTTCAAGTATATTTTGCGAAACTCCTTTGGTTTCTTTTCACAGTGCACTTGTCTATTATTAGTGGCGCGCTTGTACATATTGCTGATCACTTCACTGGATTGTTTCCCCCATTTATTTGTTTGTTGCATAAAATCACAGCCGCGCTTGAATAAACACAATTTCTTCATCAGAAATTTTAAATAAACTGCATATTATGAATATCAATTATTTACACACGTATATCACATATTTGATAAGTTGGGTGGCGAGTGACTTGCACATTTTTGCATATACGCACATACACATACGTAATTACGTATTCGACGGTCTTACTTGGCTGGAAAATAAATAAATCGGTTTTTAAATATACAAGTTAAACTTTGTTGTTCTTATAAGAATCAGGCTTATTTCGTGCTAAGCGTTTTTAGTGGCAATATTTCCCTACAAATCGGCGATTTCTATTACTACAGACAAATTTCTTTTCTTGCGTCCAGTTGAGTGGTCTTTGGTTGTTTTAAATGGATACCTCTATTCGTCAGGCAGATTCAGTAGCAGAATTTGAATCTGACTACAACTCGATGCAGCCATCAGAGCACACAAAGCACTCCTTAGCTTTCCAAAAGGACGAATTAAAGGCTCTGTGGGAAAAGGTAAAGGGGTCTTATGATGAACTCTGCGCATCAAAAGAGCTCGAAACCAAAGACCTGACATCGATTAAAAAGAAGTATAAAAGCACCTACTTCAGTTTTTTTCGGTGCCAAGCAGCTATGGCTGATCTTTCAGAGCAACTCGCAAAGACTGAAAAGGACAGCGAATACAAGTCAGGTCGCGAGCTTAACATTCATCTCCCTCCTTGTGACACAGACGTTTTTAAAGGAGATTATCTTTCGTCGCCATCGTTTAGGGACATGTTTACGGCTATATATATTCTCAATAAGCGCCTTACCCCAGTTGAGAAGCTGTATCACCTCCGGCAAAAGACTCAAGGGGAGGCCAAGGAAATAGTGCAGAGATCGCCATTAACCAACGATGGCTTTGGTGCAGCCTGGAAAAATCTTTGTGACAGGTACGAAAATAAACGTATCCCCGTCAACGCTCAGTTAAAGGTATTGTTTAATTTAAACGCAGTTGAGAGTGAATGCGGTAGCTCCATCAAGAAACTGCAACGCGACATAACTAATTGCATCTCGTCGCTTCATTGTTATCAGATTGATGTTTCTAACTGGGATGCAATATTCACATATTTGTTTTCGACAAAACTGCCAGAAACGGCACTGGCACTATGGGAGCAAACCATAGAAAATAAAACTGAGATTTCCAAATGGGTAGATATGGATAAATTCCTATCCAATCGGTTTCAAATACTGGAAACCGTCACAAGTGTTAGGGGATATATAGCTTCGAAACCTAAACCACCAAGCTCTCGGACTTCTGCAGAGACGCCTGCAAAAAGCCCTTGGCGCCTTTCAAGCCAGTGTAGCAAAGGCAACATGTAAAATGTGCAACAGCAATGCGCACAAGCTATCAAAGTGCGACAGATTTTTGCGTCTAAAGCCTACGGAGCGAGTAGATTACGTGAAGAGCATTCGCAGTTGCTTGAATTGTCTATCTGCTGGGCACACAGTCTCAAGATGTACCAGCTCATTTAACTGCAGCACTTGTCATTCGAGACATCACAAGTTGCTCCATATGCCAATTCAGCCAAAAGCAACAACTGATCCATCGGGTAACGTAGAATCTACTCCAAAACAGGCTCAATCAAGACGCGAATCTGAAAAAGGAAACATCAAATCGGTTTCAAATGTAAATTCTTGTTATGCAAATACAAGTAAAGGAGTTTTGTTAGGAACAGCACGCGTAAACATACACTATAATGGTATACATTTTTCGGCTAGAGCGCTTATAGATTCTGGTTCTGAGTGCTCGTTCATTACTGAGAGATTCAAACGGAGAATCAACCTGCCATCAAAACGCTTGCATGCCCAAGTTTCGGGCATCAATAACTCTGTATCTGCGCAGGTAAAAGAAGCGTGTGCTATTCAACTTCGGTCACCCACAGACCCGTTAATTAATATAGAAGCAATCGTGCTGGTTTTACTGCAATTAACCGGGGATCTTCCGACTTGTCAGATAAGCGCAATGACGCGGCAATCGTTCCAAGACTTGGTCTTGGTGGACAAATGATTCTTCGTCAATGAGCCAGTTGACCTTGTCTTAGGAGGAGATATTTACCCGCAAATAATTTTAAGCGGAATGAGGAAGAACGTATTAAATACGCTTCTCGCGCAAGAGACCGTGTTCGGTTGGATACTGACTGGTCGCGCGGATTCAGTCAGTCCAACCAACAATATCGTATCGTATTTTAACGAAGTCACGTTGGACAAGCAGCTAGCTGCATTTTGGGAGCTGGAGGATGTCCCAAAGAAAAAAGGCATCAACGAAGATGATAAATACTGCGAATAGCTCTTCAAAGCAACTACGACACGAAATACAGATGGAAAATACATTGTGTCTCTACCTTTTAAACGGGATTTTCCGAAAAATGTGTGCTTAGGACCTTCGCTGAAAAGTGCATGCTCTCAGTTCTACCGGAACGAGACGCGACTAGCGAAAAATCCTGTCCTTCAAACAGAGTACAACCGGGTTGTATCTGAATACGAGACACTAGCACATATGTCAAAAATTAATAAAAACATTTCACCAGATTCAACGGACTGCTATTTTTTACCTCACCACGCCGTTTTAAAGGAAGAAAGCACCACTACAAAGGTCAGGGTTGTATTCAACGCATCATGCCCAACCGCTAATGGCATGAGTTTGAATGATGTCCTTCTTCCAGGCCCAGTACTTCAGACCGATTTACCCATTCTTATACTACGTTGGAGACTGTACAAATACGTATTCAACAGCGATATAGAAAAGATGTATCGACAAATTTGGGTAAATAAAAATCAAACAAAATATCAGCGAATAGTTTTTCGTAGTTGCCCAAAAGATCCGATCAGTTTGTACGAATTAAAAACCGTGACTTTTGGCATAAACTGTGCTCCTTACCTTGCGACAAGGACATTACACCAGCCTGCTGGTGATGTCGAGAGCTCTCGTCCAATCGCATCTGACATTTTGCGGAAATGTATGTATGTTGACGACGTACTCGCCGGGGGACATAGCGTCGAAGCTGCGATAAGAGCTCGAGAAGAGATATCATAGGTGCTAGATTCAGCCGGGTTTCCATTACGAAAATGGACTTCGAACTCTAGCAAAATACTTCAAGGAATACCAAAAGGTCATTTACTTAGTGAAGATTTCTTAGAGTTTGAAGATACCAGTGCAGTAAAGGCTTTGGGCATCAGATGGAACGCCCATTCCGATTACTTCTACTTTATAGCGAAACCAATTGAAAATAGTAGCATTATTACAAAGAAGGCAATACTTTCAGCCATTTCGATCCACTGGGTTGGCTTGCACCGGTTATAATCGTCGCCAAGATCATTATGAAGAATATTTGGTTAGAAGGAACAGGTTGGGACGAAACCGTATCTCCAAATACCTGGGATCGTTGGCAAGCATTTACGCATGATTACGCGGAATTAAACAACATCCGCATACCAAGATGGGTATATTTCACGCAAACCGATAATGTGGAAATACATGGTTTTAGCGATGCTTCGGAAAAGGCGTACGCGGCGACAGTTTTTCTAAGGGTTCAGACTGAGGATAAAGTTTTCGTCAACCTACTTATGGCAAAAACAAGGGTAGCGCCGGTCAAAACAATATCTTTGCCCCGATTGGAGTTGTGTGGTGCAGTGTTACTGGCCGAAACAATTGAAACTGTCGTTGAAAACCGTAGCCTTGCTCATTTGAAGGGGAATTTGTGGACGGATTCAACGATAGTTTTAGCTTGGATTCGAAAACCTCCGTGTTCGTGGTCAACATTTGTTGCCCACAGGATAACAAAGCTAGTAGACCAGGTAGGAAACAAAAATTGGCGCCACGTGGATTCGGCCTCAAACCCAGCGGATCTAGCCAGCAGAGGATTCTCGGCGAGTGATCTAGTCAACAACTCCTTGTGGTGGCAGGGTCCTTCTTGGTTACAAGAAGACTATTCGAGATGGCCAGCACAAGAATCGGACTAAGACACAACCATTGAAAAAAAGGGTGCATGTTCATGCAACAACAAAAGTAAACGACTTTCACGACATTCTCGATCGGTTTTCTGATTTGTCACGGGCTTTAAGAGTTATATCTTATATTATGAGATTCTATCAAAGAATCAATCCCAAAACAAAATCTTCCTTTAAAGCGGAGTCTCATTCAATTTCGTCCAACGAAGTTAAAACAACGACCCAACGCTTAATAACAATTTGTCAAAAACAATATTACAACGAAGAATATATAAGGTTAAAATCTGGAAAATCCCTCGACGGAAAAGTGCAATCCTGCCTCTTAACCCGTTCATCGACAAAGATGAGATTCTGAGGGCTGGTGGTCGTCTGAGCGCATCTTGCGATCTGTCCTACAATGAACGTCATCCTATCATTCTTCCGTATGGTTGTAGGTTGTCCCGTCTCTTTGTCCAGTTTATCCATAAAATTTCCGTGCACGGAGAAAACCAGCTGATGCTGCGACTCATCCGATCGCAGTATTGGATCCCCAGGGTGAAAAACTTAATACGGTCCGTCATACATAACTGCATGGTTTGCACGATCCACAAGAAACGGTCGCAAACTCAACTTATGGGAATCCTTCCCAAAGAACGCACAACCCTTTCCCATGCATTCACAAACACGGGGGTGGATTTCGCCGGCCCGTTCGACATCAAGTCCTACCGGGGCAGAGGATGTCGCATGTCCAAAGGCTACGTGTGTCTTTTCGTCTGCTTCTCGACGAAAGCCATTCACCTTGAAGCTACCAGCGACCTTAGCACCGCGTCCTTTCTAGCCGCTTTCGCAAGATTTGTTGCTAGACGAGGATGTCCAAAAAATGTTTACTACGACAATGGTACTAACTTTGTCGGAGCCTCACGATCTTTACGAGCGGAATTTAAAGCATTTTTAGCTGAGGCACGCAATAGCACCCTCACTAAATACAGCCATCAAAACTTAGAGTGGCATTTCATACCCGCTGCGGCCCCTCACATGGGCGGTTTGTGTGAAGCTGGGGTGAAAAGTTTCAAAACCCACTTTAAAAAGATTGCGTCCGACCACAAATATACTTTTGAAGAGTTCAGCACACTCTTATGCCGTATTGAGTCTTGTCTCAACTCACGACCACTAAGCCCCTCTTCAAACGAACCGTCTGACCTGGAGCCGCTTACCCCAGGTCATTTCCTAGTCGGCGGGCATCTTCTTGCCCCCCCCCCCTCCTCCCGAAATCGACGTAAACGAAAATCCTGCCTCGATCGTAAATCGATCGCAGAAACTGATGGCCCTACATCAGACCTTTTGTAGGAGATGGGAACTGGAATACCTCACCGAGCTGCAGAAACGCATCAAGTGGAAACATCCACAAACCAACTTAAAACAAGGGGAGCTGGTCGTCGTTAAAGAAGAAAACCTGCCACCAAACGAATGGAGATTGGGCAGAATAGTCAAGCTACACCCAGGTTCCGACAACCGAGTAAGAGTAGTCGACATCGATACAGCTAAGGGAGAAATTACAAGACCAATTGCAAAATTGGTCCTACTTCCGCCCTGCAATGAAAACCGCACAATCTCTCAATAAACTCCCCTACTATTAATTCCACTTCACAAAACCCAGCTATTCCACTTCTTACTCCCTACGCTATTCCACTTCTTACTCCCTACGCAATCTCACATCTAAAATGCCAAATATTCCAGCTACAGAATTATCGCTATGAATACTTGAGCAATTTTGAATTTGTATAAAAAGAAATTAAAATATTTGACATTCTCAAGACCAAATAATTTGAAAAGATAAGAAAGAATATGCAAGACGCATAATCAGCCTACGATTAAACTAAATTATAGCGAATTTACATGATTCAACTTTCACAGGCGATTGGTTGAACCAAAGGTTGAACGCAAGTGGGCAGCGGACCAACTTCATTGAAAGCGATTAGTGGAAAGGCCATTTACACCATTCAACTGTTGCATTCAACTAAAAGTTGCATGTAAAATCGCCTCATGTAAATTCCCTATCAGATGGAATTGTGGGGGAGGGGGGAAATGGCATCGAATATTTCCATACCGCCTCATCGTTAATTTTCCATTCAACTACTCAGTTGAACAAGCCACAAGCTCACATCCAATATTGTGGAACTCAGTCCAATGGGTAAAATAACAACACGCTTGCACGTCTACTTTCTTATATTTTACATTCGGGTTCAGCAGTGAAGAATCATTACATACATATGCATGACAATGTTCAGAACAGGCATGTTGCAAATATTTATATTATTATACACATTCGCATTCCGAAAATTCGCATTCGCGTACGCAAATGTGGAAAAGGTGACATTCGAAACATCTCTAGTTCAGACTACGTTGAACTGATCGGGGTGGCACTGTCGCATGCGTATTTTTGCCAACGGGCTCGTTTCTGCCATTGATTAGGTCATAAAAGGAAAGCATAACACGTTTAAACAGCCTTTATATAAAGTTAAGCATTGTTTCGATTCTAGTCTCTATATTTTTTTTAATTCCAAACTGCCCAGCCCAGAGCAGTAGTATAGGAGTTTTGGGTAATTCGTAAGAGGGTGGAATGTGGTAATACACTAAATAAATAATTTAGCACCACGTAGCTTCCAGATTTCGTTCATATTTGTTGTCAATAGTGGAGGTTAGTGCTCGAGATAACCATTCTTACCGTATCCAACTCATTCATACATAGGTGCTCAGAAATTTCATCAGTTGAAAGCAATAAGAGTCTAAAAGTGTTCGGTCTTCGTTTTGGGAATTATACGACGTGCTGAACGCAATGATTATAAAGGGATGTAAACATGCATATGATATCGCACGTCCATTAATATAGAGACGTAAATCAAATTTACGTTTTCAGAGCCGGATGGGGATGTTAAGTTCCTTTCTATCTGTTTGCGTTCAGCACGATCGTCGATACCCTTTGTATGTATATACCGAAATTTCAGATGATAGATACGGGTCAGCTCGTAATAGGCTTTCTATATTCTATATTCTCTAACTAGATGACGCACCTTCAGTTCAGCATTAATACAGAATTCGAATGAAAATGGAGCATTAAATAAAAGAGCTTTCATCACTCACCCATAGCAATACGTTGCAAACGCCAGTACCTGCTGGTGCTGATCAACAACCATGGTCTCAAACGATTACGTCGTTGCTGCTACTTTTCTGGCGGTCACAGGCATATCTGCTACAGGGATCGGAGCGATGTGTCGCTACAGTACTACGTTGCACACTACCATTACGTTTACCAGTCATAATATGTATTGACGCTATTACAAAAGGCTGTAATTCGTTCACCTAGAATAAAACCAATAAATCACAGAAAATTAGCTACCATCGGTGGAATAACAAAATATCAAATAAATATTTTAGTATACCGTCACCATTAGGAAAGTTCGCTACCCAGCTCTTTCCACCTACAGAGCCAGAATCGGGCGTTTTTCAACCTCCAAAAAAAAAAAAAAACGATGCCATTCACGAAGGTCCTTTCATTTTAGTTGCAGCACAACAGTGATGTGCGCGATCTGGTTTGATTATTTTGCATTTTTCACAAAAACGCACCGATCCATTTAAAGTCCGATTTGTGACTGGCAGCGTTTTGGCAAAGTTTTCTAAAATTCACTTTTGTTGTTCGTGTGTGTCTACATGGAAAATGTGGTCAATGTCTGATTCAGGTTTGCGCCAATTTGATGGCACTGTACGCACTGGTGTAAATATGGTATTCCAATAAGACCAGAAAAACAGCACTCTTCACTTTTCTGGAGGAAAAGAAAAACACAAGTCGCAGCGTCATTCCATCTGTAAAAAGAAAAAAACCAAGCGAATATATGAATTGCGAACTAACCAAATGTAGTTAAATAGAAAATACGGCAAATACTAATAATACCGCTGCACTTACCTCATGGTTAAAAATGAATGACAGCTCAGCCATTGAGGAAGATCGCGAAGTTTGTTGCTATCCCTATTTTTTAACACCTCTGATTCCATTAGAGGTGCCACTTTTTCGGTTATACGTTATACTTATGTACTTACCTTGCGCTTGCACGTTCAATAAATTGCGTTGACGTCTATGTACGTGAAGAGCATGCTATCATATCAAACAAGAACATTTACAGCCATCAAATGTCTCATTTTCCTTACGTACCGCCAGAATGTATTCAACAAAGTGTGATTGAATTTGACATTGCGCTCAGAAGAAACAAAAAAATAATACATTTTTATGAATTCTGAATCGTTTGTTTATACCTTTTGGCATAATAGTACCTTAAAAGAGAGCCTACCTGAGCTGTCAATCACACTTTATGGAATACACCTTTCACTACGGTTTCAAATTCATTTTTTTTAAACTGGCTGTTAATTTCGTCAACATTATTAAGCAACTTGCACGGCTAGTAACTATCCGACCCTTACTTCTCGATTGGCTGTTTCTAACGCATTTAGCAAGAAAGACCGCCAGTATAATAATTCCATATTCTTTAATTTTTTCGGGTGGCAGGCCCAGGTCGTCAAACCACAACCCCGGCTACACCCAAAATTAAACAGAAAATCGAATTTTCAAACCTTTCAATGAACCATATTTCATTACATATCTCCACAAAAACCCAAGTTATAGATTTTCATTCTGATAATGCCCATTAATACAATTTATTTCCTTTTGCAATTCCATAAATTCAGGGGTTTCCGAAATATACGCTTGTTCACAGAAACTACAATGTTGTCGCAAATATTTCGTTATTGAAAGCATTTATTATTCAATATAATAAGTACATATGCACATACATATCTACATAAGTACATATACATGCATATTATGTTGAAGCGGTACTAAGTCACGTTGCCACCATATGACTTTCATAACGATTTATCAATATATGTCGAACCTATGCGCTAGCAGGCCCATCAACAGCCAATTTTAGCGATAGGTAGGGTGAAAAGGCATTTCTTCATTGTGACACCACATCAGGACGAACCGTCTATAATATAACACTGTGCTCGGTCATCCTGCCTCCAAAACCAATAACATAATTCGATGTGCTGCCCCAAATCAGTCGTTCCATCACCAATCATTGAGACAGCTGCTTTCGGATATGAACTTACGTGTCCACTGAGTTCGGCGGCTAGGCGAGCATTCTACTTGGACCTCTCACACGATTCCCGCTGTCACACAAACAAAGCCTATAGCTCTGCGGATCACTGTTGCTTAAATTACGCTTGTCGACTCAACCAAAGCAAAGAATGGCCCTAGCGGATATTCACACTGATGTTTTTCCTATCCTTCCTCGGGATGCGCCATCTTTATGTAACAAACAATCTATCTTCCAATAATTTAACAAAACGAATTGACACGGAGAAATGTAAATAACTACAAACAGCTG
>NW_023458582.1:171359-171977 GCF_013731165.1 Rhagoletis pomonella | reverse complement strand
CTTTCCAGCCGCTAACAATAAGCCCCACTGTACGGTAACTTATTGGAGGGGAAACTTAACGAAAGTTACTGTGCGGTGGGCTACATCCCTTTTCGTTTGTTAGCACTTGGTCACTTCTTAGAAGACCGTCTGAAAGGAGATATCGCAGCTGTCACACCTCGTTTGGTAAGCCAATTTTTGTGTATGAAAATATTTAAACGCACAGATAACTACAAATAAAACGACCTTTGATTTCACTGTACTAAAACCACTGTGTCTTTTATTTATTCTTATTTTTCGTTACATTAACTTTACGCTGGTGCGGTCCATCTTCGTGCGACGCCACCTGCGCAAATATATATATATATATAAGTAGATAAATACATATATACACCAATATACAGGCATATATGCATAAGGACGTGTATAGGTGTATGTATATATATAGATATAAGATATAAGTTTCTATACTTAATTTAGCTAAACCACAAAATATGAACACCCTTGATTTTTTTTTATAAAGCAAACGAGAAATCTTGATAATTTAAATAAATAAATAACATAAAATTAGATTAGATTAGATTGAATTAATTTAAACTAAATAAAGATTCAATCAAGTAATTTAACATTAACTAAAGC
>NW_023458582.1:170151-171349 GCF_013731165.1 Rhagoletis pomonella | reverse complement strand
CGATAGTTCTGATTCCGAGTGTATGTTTTCTTCTACAGCCAATCCTCTGCAGGTTCGAATTCTTAGGCCTTCACGTAGGGATGTCGCATGCCGGATTCAATTCCCAGTTTGTTTAGAGCAAAGAGAAAAGGATTATGAACGGATAAGGGCGAATATTTTCGAAGAAGAACCCAAACTTGTGGTTTCGGAAAATATACTACAGTGTAGGAAAAGATATTTTAGCCGAGTAAATATACGTAAACTTCTGCAAGGTACTAAAATTCTGATAACACCAGATAAGAGACCGCTAGCGAGGATTAAAATATACGATAGTTTCGTAGTGGGTTTGTTGGATTCCGGAGCAAACGTTTCCATTCTTGGAAACGGATGCGAAGGTTTCCTAAAAAGAAACAATTTAAAATATCATTCTTTGCGCGCGTTTGTTTATACGGCTGGTAGAAATCAGCAGAAAATACTCGGCTCGATATCTTTACCGGTCACCTTTAAAAATATTACGAGGACTATTCGCTTTTATCTTGTACCGTCATTAATCCAAGAAGCATACCTGGGAGTTGATTTCTGGAAGGCATTTGCGTTAGCACCCGATGTATTTCCAACTGAACAGCGCAGGGGGCTGTTCATGGGGCAGTTGGCGGCAGCGGGGCGAATGTGACTGGAGCAGGTCTCCCAAGGGTGGCGACGGATGTGGACGGTGGCGGTGGCGGCTGGAAGTGGAGGATGGTCACTGAAGAACGATGGCCAGCGAAGAAGTTTCGCCAGATTGGTTTGCGGGAGCTTTACGCGAGCGAAAGGTAGTGTAAGACGCCTGGAAATTTTACCGGCGATTGGTAATCAAATCGCGGATCACTTTACCGGGGAGTATATTTGCCACTTTATATTATTATTATTATTAATGAAAAAGCGTATTTCAACTTCGGTGTCGCGTAGGTCTTTAGGTTTAATTAAAAATTCACTCAAAATTCACGCTTTTGGTTAGGTTTTACAAAATGTAAAAAATTCGCAACCGCACGATGTGGATTTGTGTTAGTAATAATAATGTTCGGCTAAGAAAATATGTACATATACATATAGGTGTCACAAAATCCAGCTTCTTGCAAGGTGCTCGCGAGCGCGTTGCCAACACCTTCAAACATTGATTGGTGGTGTTCACGCTGTACATTGGGTGTTCACCCAAGAAAGAGTATTTACATGGTAATTT
>NW_023458582.1:149881-160151 GCF_013731165.1 Rhagoletis pomonella | reverse complement strand
AATAGATTGGGATAAAATTCAAGTATACAATTCAACAATACAATAGTTAATCTGCTACATCTACAATTAAATCCAATGTGTGATATGTAGATTATCTGGTTCTCCTTTCAACACCAACCGTTTCGTGTTTAGACTTTCCACATGAAGATGAGCCAAACTTCCATCAGCTCACACCAGATCAGAAGATAACATTGAAAGAAGTTGTTCAGGAGTTTCCCTCGTTCGAAAAGCTGGGACTAGGTCAAACCAGTTTAGTGACGCACCATATAGACACGGGTGATGCGGTGCCAATTAAAAGTAAGCACTTTCCTCTTTCACCACCCAGGCAGGCAGAAGCCTATAGCGAAATTGAAAGGCTACTCAAGGTGGGAGTGATTGAGGAACCGAATTCACCATGGTGTAGTCCAGTGGTACTAGTCCGGAAACCAGGCAAAGTAAGGCTGTGCATAGATTCCAGGAAGGTGAACGCGGTCACCAAGAAGGACTCGTATCCGTCGCCCCATATTAATGGGCTGTTGAGCAGGTTAAAGGATACATACTTTATAAGTGGTATTGATTTGAAGGATGCTTTCTTCCAAATCAAATTAACGGAATCGTCTAAGGAAAAAACGGCATTTGCGGTTCCCGGAAAGCCATTGTACTACTTTAAAGTAATGCCCTTTGGCCTGTGCAATGGACCTCAAACAATGAGTCGGCTGATGGATAGGGCTATCCCTTCACGATTTCGGGAGAACGTCTTTGTCTACCTGGATGACCAGATGGTGTGCAGCTCAAACTTCGAAGATCATTTGGAATTACTGAAGGAAGTGGCAAAATGCTTACGGGAAGCGGGACTTACAATCAACGTGAAGAAGAGCAAGTTCTGCCAGAAGGAAATTCAGTATCTCGGGTATTTGATAGTGAATGGTTGTTTGAAAGTAGACCCAGGCAAAATAGATGCAATAAAGGATTTTCCGATTCCAAAATCTCCTCGTCAGGTTCGCAGGTTTATAGGAATGGCAAATTGGAACAGGTCGTCTATTACCAACCTTGCAGATTTGGCTGGTCCAATGACAGATTGCCTTCGAAAGTCACCTGGTCCATTTAAGCTAACTCCTGAGGCAGTTGAAGTATTTGGAAAGCTTAAAGTTGCACTCTGTTCAGCACCTGTCCTGGCACAACCAGATTTTTCTAAAGAATTCGTGATACAATGTGACGCATCCAAAATAGGAGTAGGAGGCGTGTTATTCCAGCTCGATGAGGAAGGGGCAGAGCATCCCATAGCTTTTGTGCCAAAGAAGCTGAATAATGCTCAGCGGAATTATACGGTCACCGAGCTGGAATGCCTCGCCGCAATAGTTAGTGTCAATCGTTTCAGACCATATACTGAAGGATTGCCTTTTCGAATAATTACTGACCATTCAAGTGGCTAATGACACAAAAAGACTTGAGCGGAAAGCTGGCAAGATGGTCGCTGCTATTGCAACGATACAACTTTAGGATGGAGCATCGCAAAGGTTCATTGAATGTTGTGCCAGACACCCTTTCGCGTTTTGACGTGGACGAATTGTCCTCTACCACACCTCTGGAAATTGACTTGGCATCACCGGAATTCGACGGCGCAGAGTACTCGGAGCTTCGTGAAACAAGTAAAAATAATCTAGAAGGGTTACCCCATCTACGAATAGTCGAAAATAGAGTTTACAAAAGAGTGATGTTTCGAAGAGGTGTGGAAGAGGAGGATTCGCTCTGGCGTTTGTGGTTACCGGAAGGGCTGACGGAGCTCGCAATCAAATGGTCACACGATTCCAATGCTAGTTACCATGGAGGTTGGCAGAAAACTTTAGAGCGCGTACGGCAGAAATACTTTTGGCCGCAAATGGCAAAGGACATACGCCTCTATGTAAACCGTTGCGAAACCTGCAAAGCCGTGAAACCCACCAATCAAGTGTTCAGACCATCTATGGGCAATGCCTTTGTATCCGAGAGGCCATTCCTGCGTCTTTATTGTGATTTCTTAGGACCATATCCAGGATCAAAGCGAAGAAGCCAGTTTTTGTTCATAGTGCTAGATAATTTTTCCAAATAAGTATTTTTGAAGGCGATGCAAAACGCGACGTCGGCAAACGTAATTAGCTTCTTTAGTACAGAGATTTTTCCAGCTTTCGGGGTCCCTCAATTCGTCCATAGTGATAACGGGAAGCAATTCATTTCGAAGGAGATTTAGCAGTTTTTTGAAAACTATGGGGTTGTTCACATTAAGACGGGGTTATACTCACCGCAGGCTAACGCCTCTGAACGAGTGAACAGAGAGATTGTTTCGAAAGTTAGATTATTCCTGAAGGACAAGCAAGATCACATGGACTGGGACAAACATATTCCCGAAATTCTGTCGGTTTTAAGAAGCGATTACAAGCAGAGCTGACAAGTTAGCAAACGTTCGCGAACACATACCAAAGAACCTTGAGCTAGCGCAAGACAGAGCAGCGAACACGTACAACAAACGTACGCGGGTTGTGAATTACCGGGAAGGACAAAAAGTATTCCGGGAAAACTTCGCTCTTAGCAATTTTAAGCAAGGCATAAATGCTAAATTCTTGCCTAAATATATCAAGTGTCGTGTTTTGCGAAAGGTAGACAATGCTTTGTACAATTTAGAGGACTTGAATGGCAAACCGATCGGTAGTTTCCATGCATCTGAAATCCGGCCGTGACAATGTCATCCGTCACGAAGAGCGATCTGAAAGTAAAGTAGTTTTTTTCCAATATTAATAATCACGTTTTTCCTAAAATTTTTATATATACACGTTTTTGCAAATATTAAACTTAGCGATAGGGTAAAACCTTGACCGCCCGCAGACTGCCCGGGGTCCAACTTTGCATGGCTTTTCCTCGAAGCTAAGTCATGTAGGGCTGTAACTCGCTTCTGTAACTCTTCCCTACCGATCATTCCTCTGCGGGTAGAGAATATACGTCATTCTCTACTACTCATTAGACAGAGAACAAGGCGTCATATATGAATTCGCCAAGGTAGAGAATCGGGACAGAGACGAGCTACTGGACTAGCGGAGGGGCCGTACTGTGAAGACCGACTAAGTTCGGCAATTGGGGGGTCGCTAACTCTAGCCAACGAATTTGAATAGAGTATCTTTTTTTTCTCTTACTCTTCCTTTCACTGGGCGCTTTGGCGGTCGGGGATAAACAGCCCAGTATCCTCCCCGAGCATCTATATTCATAGGACGTTCATGCGCGCTCCCACCGGGACAATGCCTGACAATTCGCACTCCCATTAGGATGGTCTTTTAGGAGTTTTTACGAGTTCTCCTTACAAAATGTCTAATGCCTTTCGGAGTTTTGACGAGTTCTCCTTATCAAAATGACTAATGCCTTTCGGAGTTTTGACGAGTTCTCCTTATCAAAATGTCTACTTCATTTCGGAGTTTTGACGAGTTCTCCTTTAAGAAAATGTCTCTTGGGCCGCAAAGCCATAATGAATAGGAAACAAAATAAATATATACACGTTTTCCCCAGCCGCCGGACGGCTATAAACTCGCGTCCAAGTGTCCTTTTTAGGACAGCCTGCCCTGTGTTCTTCTTAGCGGTGTTGAACTAGTGGGGGGCAAGGTGTTAAGACCGACTAAGTTCGGCACTTTGGGGGATAGGCTTCTCTGGCCTAAAACAATAGAGAAACACCGCAACACCGGACCTGATTGTTGGCCCAAGGTTTACTCGGTGTAATTCGGAAACAAACATTTCGAAAAGAACGCTAATTCAATCTGAACTGATTATACAACCAGGTTGAGTTTTAATCTGAATTTACTGGGTAAACTCTGACCCAATCCTAAATTTCTTACCAGTATTACTATAAATCACCCTGACTTACTAAAACCCCAGACTGAACCTTTTAAAATATTAAATTCATTGCTTTACGGATACAAGAATAATAGGACCCGACTCAGTATTAACCAGATCAGTTGCTCCAGAGATCGGCTATACAATAACGAGTCCACCCAGCATTACAAGCGAATACTGACGCGGAATATAGTAAATGCGTTGACCTTGGTATTTACGTAACTTCGAACTTAACTTATTAGACTAACAATACTGAGTCGGACGAACCCTAACTGCCACTTGACGTAACTACGGGGTGTTATTTTTTTGCCTGGCTTACTACTAATTCTTTTTTTTTTCTGAGACTATATCTCGGGCGTGAGTCGTGCCCCACGTTCTTGTGACTTTACCACCCAATTCTCTTGCCGGACGCCTTGCAAAAGACAGTTAACGCTTTTCCTGTTCGCTTCCGTGACGAGTCGGGAAGTGAAGCAGGTTTGTTATGGGTTACTGTTCGCCGCACAAAATATAAATACTTTATTCTTCGGCATATAGAGCACCCGGTAGCATGTCAGAAATTTCACCATCTCATATTTTTCTAGAGTGTACGGCAACGCTAAAACTGTATGGAAGGTCTGCCATTTTTCGATAGCTGTGTTCCTTGCGAACAGTATCGCTGATTGTCACTAGTTCCAGCAGGTCTGTTCGTCTACTTTTTTTTTGGTTAACAAACACTTTCCCGCGGACAGCTACGTTTTCCTTAGTACTAAAGGGTGGTTTTCATTAGGTCAGAATCACTGACGTCAAAAACACTGCCTTCATCTGACAGCTGTCCATTTGATGTTAAATGCGTTTTCATTACCGCAGTGCATGTCAAAGACTGTCGTCAACTTTCAGTGTCAGATGATTGACATTCCGTTTTCATTACTGACGTCAAATGTGAGGTTAATTTTTACAAAATGTGTTGAATACCGACCTTTTAGCCGTAGAAAAACCAGGGGTGTAATTTGGTGGAGCTCTTCATGCTGATTTTAACCTTACCAAAGTTGTTTGGCGCGGGTGGGAAATTGAGGGGATATACGAGGCTAAGTTAAATTTTTTCGATACTTTGAAATATCAATATCTTATGAATTACATAGCCGATTAGACAACTAATGATGTCAAAATAAAGATGATTAGTTTATCTTTCAGTTGATGTACATAATTTCCTGAATTTTTTTTTAATTTTCAAGTCAGAAATACAAAGAAACAAAAAAAAAAGTAAATCTTTTTTTAATAAATTACCTTTTCAAAAAAAATTTCATAATTAATGCTACAGAAATTTATATTATTTAGAAAGTACAAGTTATTACCTTATATAGAAAGGTTTGTTATAGTGCAAAATTTAACGAAAGTAGTGGTAAAAATCGAAATTGTATATATATATTTTTATACCCGAGCGCACTTGCGCACAAGGGTATTATAACTTTGTTCACATAATGGTTGTTTGTAACAGGCAAAACGAATCGAGATAGATATAGACAAATGTATATATAAATGGTCAGAATGAAAAGAGAAATCGATTAAGCGGTGACTGTCTGTCCGCCCGTCCGTCCGTCCGCCTGTGCACACGATAACCCGATTAAAAATTGAGATATCTTAACGAAACTTGGTATGTGCACTTCTTTCGGGCGTAGGACGGATGGTATTGAAAATGGGCAAAATCGGACAATAACCACGCCTACCTCCCATATAACGGTAATTTTCAGAAATACGAAAACTGCGATATTTTAGTAACTACTGAAGATTATTCACTCAAAATTGATTTTTACAATAATTTTTAGACGAAAAATAAGAATATTGTACATTTTTGGAAAATGGGCGTAGCCACGCCCACTTATGGATACATGTGTATACCTTGGTAACCGCTGCACCAATTTCTTCCAAACTTGGCACAGTTGTTAGTCCGGCTACAGCATACCAAATGGCCGAAATTTTTTAAAATCGTACAATAACCACGCCTACCTCCCATATAACGGTAATTTGGAGAACTACGAAATCTTCGATAAATCAATAAATATTAAAGCTAATTTACTCAAAATTGATGCTTGCAACAATTCTTTTCCAAGAAATACGTTTACGAGAAAATTTTGGAAAATGGGCGTGGCACCGCCCACTTATAATCACATATATGTATCTCGGTAACCGTTCTACCAATTTGTACCAAACTCGGTATGATTATTGTGCTTGCCACATAGAAGCAAGACGTTGAAAATTATTGGAATCAGATCCAAATTACGACCACTTTTCATATAACGTCAAATTTCAGAAATGTTTGAAACTTCAATATTTCGAAATTTAAGAACGCTAATTTACTCAATTTATACACACCGGCTTACCATGTAGCGGTAGCTTTCGCAAAGGTGAAAATCATATACTTAGTACCTGCGCCGGGTATTTAATGTTCGGCTCCGCCCGAACTTAGACTTTCTTACTTGTTTTAAATAGCGTTTACCAAAAATTTGTTTTCAAAATGGTTATAGTAAATACGTTATAAAAAAGCTATTAGAATTCTATGTGAATTGGCATCTATACTTTTCTAATCGGTCAAGTAGCTTCCGAGATATTAAATATTGAAAATTGGGAACGTTGAAGTTTAACAGGTTATATTTTCTTGGGTTTTTGCTTGCCCAGATAATTTGGGCACGGCAACCCTGGATTTTTTTTTTGATATTCCTCCTTGCACTGCGGCAAGTTCCATTTGGAAGAGTAACGGAACTAGTCCAAATAACGCAGTGCCCGTTATTCCTCCAAATGGAATATTCCCGCAGTGCAGGGGTATAACAACCGTCGGCCATTTCAATATAGCATTGGCGAGTAGCAGTCGGAACGGCTGAGAAGGAAACTAAAGGAAAAGTGAAATTAACTGTGTTAAAACTATTATAATTAAAATCAATGTAATGTATATATTTTTATACCCGAGCGCACTTGTGCACAAGGGTATTATAACTTTGTTCACATATCGGTTGTTTGTAACAGGCAAAACGAATCGAGATAGATATAGACAAATGTATACAAAAATGATCAGAATGAAAAGAGAAATCGATTAAGCGGTGACTGTCTGTCCGTCCGTCCGTCCGTCCGTCCGTCCGTCCGTCTGTCCGTCCGTCTGTGCACACGATAACTCGAGTAAAAATAAAGATATCCTAACGAAACTTAGCACGTGTACTTCTTTCGGGTGTAGGACGGACGATATTGAAAATGGGCAAAATCGGACAATAACCACGCCTACCTCCCATATAACGGTAATTTTCAGAAATACGAAAACGGCGATATTTTAGTAACTACTGAAGATTATTCACTCAAAATTGATATTTACAATAAGTCTTAGACAAAAAATAAGAATATTATAAATTTTTGGAAAATGGGCGTAGCCACGCCCACTTATGGTTACATGTGTATATCTTGGTAACCGCTGCATCAATTTCTTCCAAATTCGGCACAGTTGTTGGCCTTGATATAACATACAAAATTGCTGAATATTTTGAAAATCGGAAAATAACCACGCCCACATCCCATATAACGGTAATTTAGAGAAATACGAAATCTTCGATAAATCAGTAAATATTAAAGCTAATTTATTCAAAATTGATGCTTCCAACATTTCTTTACCAAGAAATACGGTTATGATAAAGTTTTGGAAAATGGGCGTGGCACCGCCCACTTATGATCAAATATATGTATCTCGGTAACCGTTCTACCAATTTGTACCAAGCTTGGTGTGGTTATTGTGCTTTCCACATAGAAGAAAAACGTTGAAAATTATTGAAATCGGACTAAAATTACGACCGCTTTTCATATAACGGTAAATTTCGGAAATGCTTGAAGCTTCAATATTTCGAAATTTAAGGACGCTAATTTACTCAAAATTATAAGGGGGGTCTCATCCGAGGCTTTGCCTTGCTTCTTCACTGGAAGTGGTTTTTACGTGGCGGGTCCCAAGCCCAGCGCACAACCCATTGCTGGGACGGGGGTGGTTTCGCAACCAAATACACGTTTATATAGCGAGCCGCTTGCTCCAAGCAGACACCCGCTTGCAGCCGCACCTACTGGTGAACAGACGCTGCAGACTTCAGTGAGCCCTTAAACCGAGTAAGTCAGAGTGGCCCCACCGAAGCTCCCTCTCTTTCTGCCGTGACCCAAGGCTCCACTCGGATTGGCTACCGCATCTCGCACATGGGTTGCTCACGTTGCCCAGAGTGCGCGAACGAGGACACAAGAGTCGGGATTGAGTATAGCCATGCAACTGTAACTGCATACCCAGCACAATGACTATACCCCATTGCACTTTTCCAAGTTGGATAGGGAAGCAAAGCGCATGGGTCTGGTGGTAAACGAGGACAAGACGAAGTATCTCCTGTTATCAAACAAACAGTCAGCACATTCGCGCCTTGGCACCCACGTCACTGTTGACAGTTACAATTTCGAGAAAGTAGAGAATTTCGTTTACTTGGGAACCAGCATTAACACCGATAATAATGTCAGCATTGAAATCCAACGTAGAATCACTCTTGCCAACAAGTGCTACTTTGGACTGAGTAGGCAATTCAGGAGTAAAGTCCTCTCTCGACGTACGAAAACCACGCTCTATAAGTCACTCATCATGCCCGTGCTGGTATATGGCGCAGAAGCATGGACAATGACAACATCCGATGAGGCGGCTCTTGGGGTGTTTGAGAGAAAGATTTTGCGGAAGATTTACGGTCCTTTACGCGTTGGCGACGGCGAGTACCGCAGACGATGGAACGATGAGCTATATGAGCTTTACAACGATATGGACATAGTGCAGCGAATTAAAATACAGCGGCTCCGCTGGCTTGGTCATGTCGTTCGAATGGACACCGACGCTCCAGCTCTGAAAGTATTCAACCCGGAACCCGCTGGTGGTAGCAGAGGAAGAGGGAGGTCCCCACTGCGATGTAAAGATCAGGTGGAGAAGGACTTGGCTTCACTTGGCGTTTCCGATTGGCGTCAGTTGGCACAGAGGAGAAACGACTGGCGTGCTTTGCTGAACTCGGCCAAAATCGCTTAGGCGGTTACAGCGCCAAAAAAGAAGAAGAAGAAGAATTTACTCAAAATTGATACACCCCGGCTTACCATGTAGCGGTAGCTTTCGGAAAGGTGAAAAACATATATGTATTTAATACTTGCGCCGAGTATTTTTTAATGGTCGGCTCCGCCCGAACTTAGACTTTCTTACTTGTTTTAGCTACAAAGCTATAAAACACTAAATCATTTTGTTGTGCTATCCAAAAGATCGGCTGGTGACTGGAGATACACAATTGTAAGTATGAATGTTCGGTGCTACATAATTGCGTATATACATATCTATAAATTTTTGGCACGTACAAAGGGACAATGTCGGCAATAACTCCTATATAAGTGGAAAATGAGCTTTGCAATATGCACATACATGCCCGAATGCGAAGATATAAATCGCGTGCTAACTTGCGTAGGTATATGTTCGAAACTTGGTCGCGAGTGAATATTTGCATACCATACCTAGATTTTTTGCTTTTGTGCAGTTTTCGAGAGTCGTGCTCTAATTTTGGAAGTAAATATAAACATATATATATTTTTTTTGTGTGATCGAACATAGTCCAGTAGCTAAGGGTTTAACTCAGGTGGTATCTTTTCTTTTCAGGTATTCGAAATTATACAATACAAGCCGCCATACACCACCGGCATCAAGCGGAGTGCGGAACCGGCATCAAGCCGTAGCTTAACACCGGCATCAAGCCGCAGTGCGGAACCGGCATCAAGCCGTAGCACAACACCGGCATCAAGCCGCAGTGCGGAACCGGCGTCAAGCCGTAGCACAACACCAGCAACAAGCCGCCATACACCACCGGCATCGATCGCAGTGCGGAACCGGCATCAAGCCGTAGCACAACACCGGCATCAAGC
This sequence comes from Rhagoletis pomonella, assembly GCF_013731165.1. Lineage (NCBI taxonomy): Eukaryota > Metazoa > Arthropoda > Insecta > Diptera > Tephritidae > Rhagoletis > Rhagoletis pomonella. The sequence goes on along the minus strand of NW_023458582.1, from coordinate 150,395 downwards.
CGCAGTGCGTAACCGGCATCAAGCCGTAGCACAACACCGGCAACAAGCCGCCATACACCCCCGGCATCGAGCGCAGTGCTGAACCGTCATCAAGCCGTAGCACAACACCGGCAACAAGCCGCCATGCACCACCGGCATCGAGCGCAGTGCGGAACCGGCATGAAGCCGTAGCACAACAGCAGAAATAAGCCGCCATACACCTCCGGCATCGAGCGCAGTGCGGAACTGGCATCAAGCCGTAGCACAACACCGGCATCAAGCCGCAGTGCGGAACCGCCATCAAGCCGCAGCACAACACCGGCAACAAGCCGCCATACACCACCGGCATCGAGCGCACTGCGGAACCGGCATCAAGCCGTAGCACAACACCGGCATCAAGCCGCAGTGCGGAACTGGCATCAAGCCGTAGCACAGCACCGGCAACAAGCCGCCATACACCACCGGAATCGAGCGCAGTGTGGAACCGTCATCAAGCCGTAGCACAACACCGGCAACAAGCCGCCATGCACCACCG
>NW_023458582.1:135275-149871 GCF_013731165.1 Rhagoletis pomonella | reverse complement strand
CGGAACCGGCATCAAGCCGTAGCACAACACCGGCAACAAGCCGCCATACTCGAGCCGCAGTGCGGAACTGGCAGCAAGCCGTAGCACAACCCCGGCAAAAAGCCGCCATGCACCACCGGCATCGAGCGCAGTGCGGAACCCGCATCAAGCCGTAGCACAACACTGACATCAAGCCTCAGCACAACGCCGGCAACAAGCCGCCATACACCACCGGCATCGAGCGTAGTGCGGAACCGGCATCATGCCGCAACACAACACAGCATCAGCCGCAGCACAACAACGACAACAACAACAACGGTTGCCACAGTATCCGCAGCTGTATCACCACAACAACAACATAACCGGCAACAACAACAACAGCAGTGCCCCACCAAGGCCTGCTGCTACATTAGGGTGAGTCCTTCGGGCCTAAACAAAATCTGTTTCTTTTCTCTAATATAACTTTTAAAAGAATTTAGAAAGTAAGGGAAAATTGTAGAAAAGACAAAAGAATAACAAGAGAAGAAAAAAAAAATCTTTAAAATTCAAAATTTTTTTTTTAAGCTAAGAATTAAAACAATAAAATGTAAACAAAAGAAAGTAAAAGGAAATTTAATAGTACGAACTAAAATAATTTTCTTTTAACGGGTGATTTTTTAAGAGCTTGATAACTTTTTTTTTAAAAAAAACGCATAAAATTTGCAAAATCTCATCGGTTCTTTATTTGAAACGTTAGATTGGTCCATGACATTTACTTTTTGAAGATAATTTCATTTAAATGTTGACCGCGGCTGCGTCTTAGGTGGTCCATTCGGAAAGTCCAATTTTGGGCAACTTTTTCGAGCATTTCGGCCGGAATAGCCCGAATTTCTTCGGAAATGTTGTCTTCCAAAGCTGGAATAGTTGCTGGCTTATTTCTGTAGACTTTAGACTTGACGTAGCCCCACAAAAAATAGTCTAAAGGCGTCAAATCGCATGATCTTGGTGGCCAACTACCGGTCCATTTCTTGAGATGAATTGTTCTCCGAAGTTTTCCCTCAAAATGGCCATAGAATCGCGAGCTGTGTGGCATGTAGCGCCATCTTGTTGAAACCACATGTCAACCAAGTTCAGTTCTTCCATTTTTGGCAACAAAAAGTTTGTTAGCATCGAACGATAGCGATCGCCATTCACCGTAACGTTGCGTCCAACAGCATCTTTGAAAAAATACGGTCCAATGATTCCACCAGCGTACAAACCACACCAAACAGTGCATTTTTCGGGATGCATGGGCAGTTCTTGAACGGCTTCTGGTTGCTCTTCACTCCAAATGCGGCAATTTTGCTTATTTACGAAGCCATTCAACCAGAAATGAGCCTCATCGCTGAACAAAATTTGTCGATAAAACACATTTCGAACCGAACACTGATTTTGGTAATAAAATTCAATGATTTGCAAGCGTTGCTCGTTAGTAAGTCTATTCATGATGAAATTTCAAAGCATACTGAGCATCTTTCTCTTTGACACCATGTCTGAAATCCCACGTGATCTGTCAAATACTAATGCATGAAAATCCTAACCTCAAAAAAATCACCCGTTATATTCTTGTATACATACATATATATATATAAGTAGATAAATACATATATACACCTATATACAGGCATATATGCATATGGACGTGTATAGGTGTATGTATATATATAGATGATATAGAAACCACAAAATATGAACACCCTTGAAATTTTTTTTTATAAAGCAAACGAGAAATCTTGATAATTTAAATAAATAAATAACATAATTTAAACTAAAAAAAGATTCAATGAAGTAATTTAACATTAACTAAAGCTAGATAAAATGAAATAAACTACCATCTAGAAAAACTTAAAATAAATTAATTTTAAATAAATGAAAACGGAAGTTATATAACCAAAGGAAATTAATATAAATTAACAATTTCGCGAAAATTCAACAGATATGATTTTAAATAAATAAACATTTAAAATTTAAATAAATAAATATTTAATGATTATAACAAAAGAATGGCCACAACATAAAATAGTAAATTAACCTAATAAACTTATAAATAATTAAATAAAATAATACTAATAATACCAATAAACCTGAAAAGAAAAAAAGAAAATAAGTGGATTACTTAAAACGAAATTGAACAAATACTAATAGAGATATAAGAGAAAAGGACTTGAACCTTATATATATTCACATCTAAAATTAGACTTACACTTTCTTACCTTACCTACCTTAACTTAGACTTAATTTTAATTGTTTAATTACTTTTTTCCCCTAGACTTAAGGAAAACCCATACGTCGTTATTTAGGTATACTTACGATTTTAGATGATAGGTTTTTTTTTGATGTTAGAAATTAGTTTTTTTTAGAATTTATAGGATTAGAAACTCTTAGTGTTAGGATAATTAGCTTTAAGAATTAGGTTAAGAAAATGAATTTATGCGAATAAATTGTAATTAAATGGGAATGTTGACCTTTTGCCTGGGTTAGGGAGGCACATTAGGATTTTTATATGGGGCTACCGACATTAGGGTGCGACGGTAGCCATGGCTGAGTGTGGGCCACCACCGGGCGTCACAACTCCACCAGTGGCGCCCTTATATTCGGCCTTAGGTTCTTTTTTTTTTTTTTGCTTAGATTGGTATTTCGTTTTCTTTTGATTTTTAGTTTGTTTTATATATTAACGTTCTTTTTCAGCTTTTTTTTGTTTTAACGGATTTTTTTTTAACTTTTTTTGCTATGTGTCCGTCCGTTAAGACGTTTGACAAGGCATGACTTTTCTCTGCTATGGCGCAGGGAACAGGACGGAGGCAAGAACCCCGCCCAGCCGACATAACTAGCCACAGTGCACCCCATTGTGTCATGCCGCCTGCACTCACTGCTGCTCTCAATGCTATGCGTACCATAACAAAATGTCGGATCGAACAGGTAAATAACTTACTCTTAAACAATTGCTAATTTTGCTTTCTCGGGTATACAATCGTATGGTCTCGTGTTGCGCATGCGGAGTAAATGCGGCAGCAATAAGTCGTATAATTTGTCGAATGTTTCCGGTGTCATTCTAAAATTCTCTACAAAGGTTTTAGGTGAGTTTCGCATGTTTTCGAAGTCTGTTGCCAAACTTCCCTTAGCGTTTCGATCCTTGAGGTAAGGGCTCACCCAATATTTTGGTCTCCTCCGCTTCCAGGGCAGCCATAAAGAGACCGTAATTTAATGTTTTCCGCAATTCGGCACTAAAAAGGATCATTTGTTAAATAGTTACTGAGTGTCAATATTTGGTTTAGGGATGAAATTGCGGCAAACTTGTTTAAACGAAAATGTTAAGCGCATATGCGCAATGTGGATGCGAGCTTCTTCTGCTTGCATTTCTATGTTTATATAATTTAAGCACATACGATAAAAAGTAAAAAATAGATATATTTTAATTGCGGATCGGAAAAAAATATATATTAGTTGCGTTGAGTTACGCAAAAATAGTGCCGAAAATCAATCGATTGCGCTTAAGGTGCCGGCTGCTTCGGAAAGGGCCGAAAATGGCACAATGCACACTCATTTCCATCACTGGTCCAGACCACCATTTGTACTATGAATATAGCAAAGGTATTGACAAACTTTCTATACGACCTAGTCTAGGTATCCACCTCGTCGTAGTACAACTAGAAGACTCTAGAGGTAGATGACGCCCCTCCATAAGAAGTTAAATATTGCGCCTAAAAATATGCACTACATACGCTACAGTGGAAATGGACGACACGTCATTTCTTTAAATTAAATTAATTGCTTCTATATGTATGTATGTACATATGTACCCTGCAGCAAAATATAGAGACAGTCTGGCGAAGCCCTCAAAATTTTAGAACTGATCTGAACTACTGCAAAAGGGATGCAAAACTGGACGGTTGAAACTCATGTGGTGCTAGTTGCGCTGTTATCAATGTTACTCATCCTGGTCATGTGAAAGCTGACAAAAGATGTACAAATATACCATACTATATTTTTTCGATTTTTTTAGACCCTAAAACTACTAGCAAACTGTTTTCGTTTATTTAATATGCAATTCCCTAGTTTATGGGGCAACGGCTAAAAAATTTCCAAAAAATTCATTATTGCTAACATTAATGTCATTTTTATACATATGTAGGTTTTCAGTTTATTGAATCTGTAACTTAATGTTGAAAATCATAGTTAGAACTGAAAAAATAATTAAGTATATTTGAAATTGGAAAAAACATTTGTGTCAATTCTCGTCGCCGGCTATATCTCAACCAACTCAAACTTCTGCTTGCACCTCTTAACTTAAGACCGCCACCAAATTGTGTACGCTTTATAGCTACCAGGTCGCCAAACTTATAACGATGAGCAGCCTTACGCCTCAGATTATAGGCACGTCGATTTTCCTATTGCAGCTTGTAGATTTGTTCTTTGGCTTCTTTACGTAGGACCTCTCGATCTTCGTTAGAACTTGCAACTATTTCATCTTCCACCAGTTGCTTAATGCAAGGATCATCCTTCGTATGCATTTTGATGCACACTAAAAGTTCGAAAGTTCTTGTAAACGTAGAATTGATAGCTTGCTGCACACGATCAACATAGCGATACCATTTCGTTGGATCGTCGATACTAAATTTTGCCAAAACTTTAATGACTATTGCATTCAGTCGCTCCACTTGCCCATTGGCGCGAGGCAACCCAGTAGTAATTTTATGGTGACTGATATGCTCTCGTTCGCAATACTCCTTAAAATCTTCGGAAATGAACGCTGAACCTCAATCGGATATGATGTTAACAGGATTACCGAACACAGCACTCTGCTCTCCCAGTTTGGCAATAACCTCCTTGGATGATGACGTCTTAGTGGGGTACAACCAACAAAACTTCGTAAGTGAATCGATAATAGCCAGTATATGTTTGTACTGTTTACTGGTCGAATCCAATGGGCCAAGAAAATCAACATGGTAGGTATTCGGTTGTTCCCCGTTACTCAAACAATGTAATCCACCATCTTGCTTACCTTGCTTGCGATTATTCACAACGCATGGTATGCAATTTGGAATGTGATTCTGAATCTTTTCGTCAAGCTTTGGTCTAAAGTATTCTTTGTTTAATAATTCTTTCGTCTTCCTAACAGCAAAGTGACCTCTCTCGTGCGCCTGTCTGATGATTTCTCTCTGCATCACTTTCGGTACCACCAACAGCTCATTGTCATCTACTAGTTTATACAGGACGTCACTCTTTACATAATAGCCATTATATAATTGTTTATCTTTGAGAATTTCGCGAATTGTTTGCAGGTCTTCATCTTGAAGTTGTGCTCGTCGAATCTTTGCGATAATGTTTTCGTCGTTGATGGTCATCACGGCATATCTGCTTAAAGCGTCTGCGTGTCTAATCTGCGAACCCGAACGATGCTCCACGGTGTAGTCATACTCCTGTGCCACTCTCGTACATAGGTCTTTCTTGTCAAGTGTTTTTGTAAACGCCTTAAAATCGCTAACAAGTTTAAAATGCATGCCAAGAAGGTACACCCTGAATTTTTTCAAGGCTTCGATGACTGCTAAGATTTCCAACTCGTAGCTCGTGTATTTACGCTCTGCATCTGTCGTCTTCTTGCTCATATAATAGACGGGATGTAGTTGATTATCAATCGGCGATTTTTGTAGCATGACCTCGCCGCACCCTTCTCTTGACGCATCAGTATGCACCTCGGTCTCATATTTCTGATTAAAACTATTTAACACTGGTTTTTTACTTAAAAGTTCTTTTAATGTGTGAAATGCATTCAATTGTTTGTCTTTCATTTCAAATTTTCTGTCTTGCTTTCGTAAGTCACTAAGTGGCTTCGCGATTCGTGAAAAGTCCTTAATAAATTTTCTAAAATAGCTGGCTAGCCCAAGAAAACTCTCTAACTGCTTAAGATTTTCCGGAACTTTATATCTAAGTAGTGCTTCATTTTTATTTGGGGTTGGCGATATTTGCTGATTTTGAATTATATGCCCTAAAAATTCCACTTTCCTTTTAAGGAACTGACATTTTTTGAAATTAACTTGAAGTCCATAGTCTTTACACAAATCTAGAACTCCTTCTAGATAATTCAAAGCTTCGTCCTCATTACTAGCAGGTATGATGATATCATCTATGTATGGTAAAGCAATACCACTACGAGTCAGCTCCCGAAAAATTGCATTGATATGGCGCTGGAAAACACCAGGCGAGTTACACAGACCAAAAGGTACTTTTAAAAATTGGTATTGTCCACTGTGCGTAACAAATGGCGTATACTTTCGACTACTTTCTGCCACTGGCACATGAAAAAAACAATTTTTTAGGTCTATGGTACTAAAAATGTTGGGATATTGTAATCGATCTAATTGGTCCTCAATCAGTGGAAGCGGAAATCGATCTTTAACAACCACTTTATTCAATCGTCGAAAGTCAACACACAAGCGTGGAGAACCATCACGTTTTTTGACAATTACGACGGGACTACTAAAGTCTGAATCTGACACTTCCACAATTCCGTCTTGTAACCACTGTTCGATTTGATCTTCAACCACGTGCCGTTCAGCTATTGGAAATCTGCGAGGAGCACAATAAATAGGACTTTCGACTTTGAGTATTATTTGCATTTGAATATTTGTGGTTTTACACTGTTTTGGCTCGTAATTTTGTACCAAACTTAATACTTTTTGTTTAGCATGTGTGCTAGCTGTTTCGTCAATGTTTACATCATCACCCATAGAATCAACGTTTATGTTTAAAATCGAAAATTGTTCACCTTCACTGTCCACGTTATTTAGCTTTGCTATTTTAATACCAGATGAATTGAATGTCAACTCAGCTTGTGTACACAAGTCAACGCCGATTATTACGTCCACATCCAAGTAATCACTCGGCACAACATGAAAAACTAAATCAAAAGCTTCAATATCAACGTGTATTCTTTATAGCAATTCACCCACTGGCTTGAAACTATTTTTCTTACCAAAGCCAACTAATTGTATGTTAGAATCCGACAGCTCTGGTTTATTTAACGCTTTATACACATCACACGACATAATGTTCACTTTACTGCCAGTATCAAACAATGCTAAACAGCTCAAATTGCCAATTTTCACTTTCTTTTGCATGATGTCTTCCTTTGCACACAACACATTCACACTTTTCGCCGAGCTACGCATTTTCCTTGCAGAACAGTCTTTTGCTATGTGTCCAAATTGTTGACACTCAAAACACTTTATACCTTTGTCTTTTTTCTCACATTCAATAGATTTGTGTCCCTTTTCTCCACAATTATAGCACCTTAGTTCTCGTTTAGCATGTTAGTTGCGCCATATAGAAAGGTCTTGTTTATAATCAAATCCTTCACACCGTCGATTACATATTGTATAAGCGGACACTCTTCTACATTTCCGCGCAATGCCAGACATTTCATATGGAAAAAGTACTCATACACACTTTCGTCACTATTCATTTTTCTTTCTGTCAACAATTTATGTAACTGCGCACTATTCGCTACTGTTTTAAATTCCCTTAGCAAACTGTCTTTCAGTCTTTGCCACGACCTTATGCCTCTTTCGCTGCAACAAACAATTTTGCAAGACCCTTTAAACATTTTTTCGCAATAACAAACTTTTGGAACTCATCCCAATACATTATTGCAGCATTTTCTTCAAACTCCTCTACCCACACTTCAACCGGCAATTTTCCACTACCATCAAACGACTTAATAGAGTCCTCCACATCACGTAAGTTAATAGAAAATCTAGACATTTGCGACGTAATATTTCTATCCATACCCGTATTTTCTATTGCACTCACATCGGCGTTATTCGCAAAAGATCGTCATTTTCTTGTTTCCGTTTTCCTGTATTTCCTGCGTCGTCACATTTGCGCTCAACTCGTTGTTTCTCGCCACAAATGTTCTTATATGGGCGTGCCACATTGCTCGCACCGCCTGTTGTGCTTGCGCTGTCGCCGTCGCTGCTCACGTCGTTAACATCAGCTTCGTCGCCGCTATCGTTATCGCCTTCATTTGAACACAACAATTGCCCTTTGCGTAAGTTCCTGACGATGTGTAATTTTAAATTGTCCCCTTTGTGACTGGGGCCCAAAATATTGCAGATTGAGACATAATCATTAGTGCTCAAATTAGCGTCAAGATATTCTTTCTTCTTTTTATAACCGCCGTCATTTTCGCCAAAAGCAAACCCATCGAATTCACGCAAACGCTGGCGATTTCCCCTGTCACCTTCGCTCTCGAACACGAATTTATGCAAAGCTACCACATTTTCTTTGCGACTGCGCTTCAAACTTTCCCGAACATTCGCAAAAGCCCAAACACGACAATGTACTCAAATTTTAATTTTTTGTTCTAAAAAAAAATTCCGGTCGAGCCCCCAATTTTGTAGGATTTCAGTTTATTGAATCTGTAATTTAATGTTGAAAATCATATTCAAGGCACATTAATACAGGTAGAAGCCAAAATGACGTTGCTCTCATGAGAACCAAACCCTTAAACTTCAACTTGTTTTTCTTTTATTTCCTATATTTCGTTACGCTTTGAATGTCATATCGTTGTTTTTTTTTAATGTTCGTTAATAACAAATTTTAATTAACATGTGAATTTGAGTAGTGTTGTGCGGTTTATACTTAGTGTATGTGTTAAAAATGCAACACCTGAAGCGTTGTTTTTTATGTGGTTTTAAATATGAAGCAGATACCACTAATTGTTTTTAACGTGCCTCAATGTCCTTCGCGTAAAGAGCGTTGCGAAAACAGCTTTGGGGCAGAACTGCAGCGAAATGCCTTGCTGTGCGTTAAACATTTTAAAGCAGCAGATTTCATAAATGCACCGGGAGGTACAGGAAAGGCACTTTTGATACCAAGTGCTGTTCCTATGACCCTTATGCCGGAAAGACCCTCCAACTCATAAATTAAAAACAGAAAACAACATACAAATTAACAAATTTTAACTAAAGAAAAAAAATAAAAACAAAACTTCAAATTTACTCAAACAAGCGAAATGTAATTTTTTATTTCCTTACACACGCTCATTTTTATTTTTACTCTCCCGAAAACTTTGACTTTTGTAGGTTTGATGTCAATTTGGCTTCTACCTGTGTTTATTGTACCATGAATCCTATTTAGAACTGAAAAAATAATTAAGTATATTTGAAATTGGAAAAAACATTTGTGTCAATTCTCGTCGCCGGCTATATCTCAACCAACTCAAACTTCTGCTTGCACCTGTTACTTGCTACACAGCAAGGCGAATTTATATAAGGTGGTGTTACTAGCTCACCTGATTTTGTGTATGTGTTTCGCCGCACGGCTTCTGATATCAAATTGAAAAATTTTGTTTGAGTTTCTACACACACTCTTACACATTTTGACAGTTTATGCCGCCAAAGCAAAAACAAAATACATGTAAATTTTTGTTTTTGTACTCCTGCTATCACCTTATATTAATTCGCCTTGCTACACAGGTAGTTAAGGTTTCCGTTCCCACACATATAGGTATACATACGCATAAAATTTAATGCAAAATATAATCATAAAATTTAGTTAAGCAACCCTTTACAGCAAAAGTCTCCGTACACCATTTATTTTTTAAGTATTCACAATATATTGAGAGCTAAAATTTGTTTGCTATTATTTTATAAAAAAATTTGTCATGCTTAAGACAAAATCATACAAACCCAGTTTTCATTCTTTATACAAATCAACGATTTTTCATCAATATTTTCGACCTTCTAATCAGATTAAAAAAATAAACAGCATGTACTTAATACCCTGGAGGTGTCTCAGCCACCAAAGGCAGGCAAAGGCAACCCCACCAATGTCCGCTCTACTAAACTGGCGTCGAAAAATTAATATGGTAGTAAGGTGCATCCAAATAAACTTACAACATGCCAAGGCGGCTTCAGCGGTCCTGACACAGACGTTTTATGAGGATCACCTTGACATCGCCTTTATCCAGGAGCCGTACATTTATGGGAAACAGATAAAGGGACTACCAGGTAATCTATTCTATGACTCCTTCAACGAAGGACGGCCTAGAGCCTGCCTGATGATAGCTAATCATATCAACGCAGATCAATTGCAGTGAAGGTGAGCCTATCTCTCGGAGAAAACACGCAAGAGCTAGTCATTTGCTCAGCGTACCTCCCCTGCGACTCCAGAGATTACTAGTTTCTGCCACTCCAAGGACTAGTGGACTATTGTGGCAGACATAAACTGGAACTCATCGTGGGATGTGACGCTAATGCCCACAATACCATATGGGGCAGCAATAACATAAATCAAAGAGGTGAGTACTTACTTGAATTTATTAGCCTTAATAGGTTAGAAATTTTAAACGTAGGTAACTCCCACACTTTTAGGAACAGTATACGGGAAGAGGATCTATATCTCACTCTATCCACTCCTTTTATCAGTAATTTCGCCAAAAAATGGAAATTGTCCAGAGAAATTTCTTTATCAGCGCCTTACTGCCCTTCCTGATACCAATTTCCAGAGCATTTTTCGCGTGCGGGTCCCTTCCACTACAATGGCAGGAAGTGACGGTCCGCTACATTCCAAAGGTGGGAGAAAACCAGCAGACCAACCAAAGTCATACCGACCCATTGCTCTTACATCCTTCCTACTAAAAACAATGGAAAGAACCGTAGACAGGCATATAAGGGATAGTTTTTTTTATCAGGAACACTTTGTGCAGACACCAATATGCCTATCGTCCAGGAAGACCTACTATCCACGCTCTTCAGAATCTAACAAGGAAAATTTAAAAGTCCCTGGAGGACAAAAAGATGGCGGTGGGTTGTTTCTTGGATGTCGAGGGCGCTTTCGACAACACAGAACACTCTCTAATAGACAATTGCGTCCGGCGCAGAGGGGTTGATCAAACCACATGTCGCTGGATAGCTAACGTCCTTAAATCCTGAATTATTACATCCACTCTAGGACAGGAAAGGGTCAGTTTCTTAGCTACTAAAGGTTGCCCGCCGGGTGGAGTGATCTTCCCCTCTGCTATGGTCCATCGTAGTGGATGAACTACTCTGCCTTCTTAGCGAAAAAGGCTTCGACGTTCAGGGCTATGCGGACGACATTGTCATCCTAATCAGGGGTAGGTTCGAAGATACCACCTCCAACCTCCTACAGAATGCTCTGAACATAGTCGCCAATGGGTGTAGTAAAAATGGGTTAAACGTTAACCCAAAAAAGACTAGCATAGTCATTTTCTCCAGGAAAAGGAAAAGGGACAACTTAGTAGAACCATTCCTTCAAGGTGAAAAGATGCACACAGGGATTCATAGGCCTAGGACTCTTAACCGGTCTGCCATGATGAAGAACGAAGCACAACATTACTGGACCAAAACGGAATGTAACAGACAGGCCAAGTCCTTCATTCCGGTTATGTCAACAAGGAGAACCGAAGAACTCCTTCACCTCAGTAGGCGTGAAGTAAGAATTGTTACAGGCTTTCTTACTGGCCACTGTAGGGTACTGAAACACTTGTCAAATATAGGAGTTGTCAACTCTGACCAGTGAAGGTTGTTTAACGAACCTAGGATCACCGTACCTAGAAGCACACGACCTAAATGGTATTCAGCCAAAGGACCTCGCGAGGTTTCTTAGCAGTACGTGGATCAAAGATGACCTGTAGTTGAATAGAGGTTTGTTACAATAGATCGTTTCGGTCGCGGTAACTAGGTGACCTGCTCCCTCCTCTAAATCTAATCTAACCCTGAATTGATATGAAGAGTAACATATGTATGTATGTGGGTATATGAATAACGACCGCTAAAATCGATCTCAAATTTATACTTTCTCTGTAGGAATTTCAGGTCTTTGTTATGTAGTTTGACTATTGTCAATTGAATCTAATGCTTTGTATTGTATGCGCTCTACGTTTTTCGTTTTCAATCTCATAAATTATTTATAATGACTTTTGCTAAAATTTCAGAATCAAAAGTTATCAAAACAAATTCTATGGGACTGAGAATTATTATTTTCTAATTTTTAGTTCATTTATAAAAGCGTGGTATATTAAAAAGGTTTTTAGCTTTTATTTATTTAATCGCACAATCCGCTTTTAAGCGCTCAGCGCTAAAAATAAAATTAAAGCTATAATAAAGCGAGATCAGCTGTTTCCACAAATGAAATTGCAAATTTAACATTCAGCGGGTGGTATAACAAATGGTGGTTTAATATTGATAAACGTCGACCAGTTTGTATTTTGTGTTTGCTTATGATTTCTTCAGAGCGCACAAGTAACTGTTGACATATGAAAGATTTCGAAAAATACAAATTTTGACAATTCTTTTTGTTGAAATTCTTGCTTATTTGCTCCATACAAAAACATTGTCGAACAAGAAATTGACAAAAATCAAACGTAAGTCCTGGCTACCTCGAACTTGCATTTTGTTGTACTAAAATTGAATATGCTACAAAACTACATACTTAGAATTTTTTAATTCTGAAAAAAAAGTTTGAAATTTTGATGAACATTTCGTTCATTTTTGCTCAAATTTCTTTATTCTATGTACACATGCATACGTATGTACATATGCATACATACCAGGGTTGTTGCGAATATTTGCATTCGCATTCGCAACCGCGGAACTTTCGCTCAAATTTTAACATTCGCATTCGCTTTCGCATTCGCAATAATCAATGCGGAGCTTTTGCGAATGCGAATATTGTGCAAGTGCCCCAAAAAATATATCAAAACACATTGAGCGCATGGAATAGAACAACAAAACGGATTTGATGGCTTATGGTACCGACAGCGGTGAGTAATTAATTGTGACTGCCTGAAACTAGGAAAAGCCATGCTCAGCTAACTAATAAAAAAACTAATTACGAGCTGTTCATTGCAGGTGAACCTTTCCAAAAGGTCACCCGGGAATTAAGCAAATCTGAGGCCTTTATCGTCCGTGATTCCAATAATTGAAATTATTATAAAAAACGGGGTACCTTTTTAACAAAATCACAAGATTTTAAACTAATTCTGCTGGCAGCCACGACTTTTAAAACAGAATTTTCTTAGAAATTTTCATTCGTATAAAATAACAATTTATTAGCCATATCCACCTTTTCACAATGTCGCGACGCTATAAGCACATATTTTTCAAACCAGTCACAGAAGACAGGATTAAAAATGAATTACAAAAACTTAAATCGAAAAACGCTGTTGTCGTAACAGGTTCTCCAAATTCTGAAACAACCAAAATAATTGGTTCTCCAAATTGGAACACAACGGTGTTTAAACAGCAATATTGCCATGATGGTACATTGTGAAGATGAAAGTCAGGAGGATACATCAGAAATTTGCAGCCTCGATGCAATTCTCGAATTATTGAACCGCAAAAAAAACTGAAGTCCTCTCAACAAGTGCAGCGTCAATCGAAAAGAATATACAATTTTGTAAAGTTACAAGTTTTTCAAGTTTGTCGCCTCGAACGAGTAGTTACTTAATGTCGCATGTTTGATTTACGACCCGTTAGGAAACAGGCTATAACCCGAAAAAGCAGCAAAATTACTTTTCCAATTTTCTAATTTAAGTACCAAATAAAAGAATATTAAAAATTACTAAATTTTCCTTACGCAGAGAGAAGTTCTGCGCAACAATACTTCCGCCCTTCTTTTCCGGCAACACAGAAAGGAGAATGGTACTTAGAAAGGGTTATAATCCCTAAGCGCGGCCGAAGGCCGCCTACGCAGGAAGAAGTTCTGCGGAAAAATACTTCCGGCCCCCTTTTCCGGCAACAGAGAAAGGAGAATTCTACTTGGTAAGGGTTATAATCCCTAAGTGCGGCCGAAGGCCGCCTACGCAGAAAGAAGTTCTGCGGAAAAATACTTCCGGCCCCCTTTTGCGGCAACACAGAAAGGGGAATTCTACTTGGTAAAAAAAAATATTTCTTAAAATACAGTGAAAGGTCGCATAGACGGTCGCTCTAATAAGCGGACACATTCTTGGGACCGAACAATTTTTGGTTTTTTTTTCATACAAAATGCTCTCCCATACACGGACTTTCCGATAAACGGACGCGGACACTCAAAAATGTCCAGTTATGAAAAAAAACTCTCCCATAAACGGACGCGAAGCTCTAACAAGCGGTCAATTTTGTTTTGTTTTTCAGTCAAATGTTGACTCTTGCGCTTCTACATATGTATATGTACACAGGAACATAGCCCATATTCAAAAATATTTTATTTTCTAGAAAAAGGGTTGCCTTTTCGTTGCCAATGGGCAATGAGATTTGTCGGTAGGAAAGAAAACGCAATAAATTTGAATTTATTTTTCATTCACCCTGTTTCTGTCTATTGAAGAATAAATTTTATTTAAATTTAGAAACCCGCAGTTTCAATTTTTTAAGTATGAATTTTTATTTATTTTTTACGAAATTCCTATAAGCGGACATCTCTTATAAGCAGACAAAAAAGGTGACCATCGGTGTCCGCATATTGGAGCTTTCACTGTATTTGACATTCGCATTCGCATCCGCGGATGTTAGCTTTTAAACATCCGCATCCGCATTCGCTTTCGCGAATGTCTAAAATTCCACATTCGCAACATCCCTAATACATACATATATTTAAACTA
>NW_023458582.1:100665-135265 GCF_013731165.1 Rhagoletis pomonella | reverse complement strand
TAGAGCTTTATGAAGTAAGATTTAAAAAACAAATTTCGATCTATGAAGAATTGTTTAATTTTTTTGAGTGTGGGACCCACACTGTGGGTGTTAGTTAATATCTTTTCGAAGGTAATCAGAAAATATGTAAAAAGCCGACTTTCTCTTGGAAATTTAATTTATAATCTTACATCTGGAGTCTACTATCGCACCCTTTCCTCAAACGTGTATTAATTCAATATTCAAATACCGTATATTTATCTAATTTTAATAAAATTTGCCTTACTATACAAATATGTACTGCAGTATTAACAAATATTTTAAAATGTTGTGAGAGCGAGTACCAAAACAAAAATACTTTTAAGGCGCAGCGAAGCACGCCGGGTAATTGCTAGTATTTAATAATTAAATTGAATTAAAATTTTCAAACGGGTGACATCCTTCCAAAAAATATTTTCGCCTGTAACAGCCATCTGGCTGTAAAAAAATTCTCATGCCCATACAATTTGTATGAAGCATACTGAAATAACGCGGCGTAAATGCTTCTTCTTCTTCTTTATTGGCGCTGTAACCGCCTAAGCGATTTTGGCCGAGTCCAAAACAGCACGCTAGTCATTTCTCTTCTGTGCTAACTGACGCCAATTGGAAATGCCAAGTGAAGCTAAGTCCTTCTCCACCTGGTCTTTCTAACGCAGAGCAGGCCTTCCTCTTCCTCTGTTACCAGCATCGAGGCACGCGTTGAATACTTTCAGAGCAGGAGCGTAAACGCTTAGCGGTTAGAAAATCCGATTTTGGCAGGGCGTTAGGAAATAAAGTTGACTGCGGAAAACGGCGAAACTTTCATTTTCGTAGTTCACACAAACAAACCTATGCTTATTGTTGGTGTTATTTCTTCGTTTGACGTAGCGTTTTCGCGTTTGTTTAGGTATTGCATTTCGGCATTTATGGCAGTAGGCTTTCTTCAACCTTTTACTTTTGACAGCCATACTTCAAAACTTACTTTATCTTATCAATTTGCGTTAACTGAAATTTACAAAGATGGCCTCTCTAATATTGTTCTCAATATTTTAAATTGGACCTCTAGCAATGCGGCGGTGAGAAGCAGGGTTCGGAATTATTCATATATAAACGTTCGAGAACATACATTTATGATTTTATACGCGAAGGTGAACGTTTCAAATATTCTGTATTGATTCTCCTTCGCGAACGAGAAGCATAAAATAAGTCCAGATCGTTCGCGTTCGTGAATGATAGGTAGAAAAAATTTCCGCTGTTGTTCGTACGCGAATGTATTGGTAGACCAAACAGTGTGCGTTCATATATGTAGCCACGGTGGAGAGAATACAAAAGGTGGCGCCGATGGCAACACCACAACTAATCGGCTGTCAGAGAACTTGACAGAATCAGCTGTTTTGCTGACGTCACAGTCGAGATGACAGCAGTAGTGATGTGCTGAGCCAAAACTTTTAAGTATCCAATACTCTCGATACTCGGTACCGAAACATTTAGGTTTCGGATAAAAGCGCACATAGGCCAAAAATATGGAAAAAAACGCCTATCAAAATTCGAATCTAGGAGCCAATAGCCCCGATTTTTTATTTTTTTTTATTGACGGTGCTGCGCATTTTATTCCATATAAAAATTTCGTCGAGCCTACTTTAAATGAGAGAAAATGCGCAGCACCATCACCAACAAATTCTCAAAAATCACCGCTATTTTAAAGACACTTGAAACTTGCACTTTATTGTACCCCTTTGTTGACATTTTTTTAACTCTGTATAAAGTTTTAAAATCGGATGTAATGAATATTAAATAAACAAAATTAAAAATGTAAATACTAAGGATTAAAAGGTTTACCTATTCAAATGACGAGGAGTGTATGTGGCGTACGATTGGTAGAGTGGGCGTTTTTACTCCAGAATGCGTGTGCAGCGGCTCTCATTGGTATACGTGTATTAGTAAGATTCGTTTCCCCCTTCATCTTTGCCCATGATTTTCCCCTGATCTGGCCCGCGAAATGGGCTCGCTTGCTCGTAAGGGCAAAAAAGCCCATACGGGCAAATGTGCCCATGTCTGGTATACGCGATTAATAACACAAAGAAAGGCAGTGAGAAACGCACCTAAAAACTCACTCCAAACACAACATTTTGGCAGCACCTTTCAATTTACATAGCATTGCCATATTTATTACAGTCGAACTTCTCTATAACGTAGTCACTGGGGATCGCCGATTTCTACGTTATAGAGAAAATTCGTTATAGAGAAACTACTGATTATGTATTTGGTTGTATGTACATATGTACATATGTGTATGTAAACACTAACTTTTTATTTCATTAGATGCTATTTCGATACATACAAATTTATATAAACATTAAAACTTATTTAATATGAAAGAATGACGTTATTCTCGTTTGCCTCAAACTTTTAAATTTCTCTTCATCGACAAAATCTTCACATCTATTGAGGAAGGAAAAAATTTCATCCGGGATATTATTTCTTGATTCCATAAATGTTCTTATTGTGTTGAAAGATGAGTGTAGTTGAGAAAATGTTGGCAATTCATTTTCTTCTTCATCAGCGTCAGAGTCATCATTTTCTGAATCTAAATAAAAAACTATATTAGTGGGTATTCTTCATGATTCTTGAGTGGATATGTTGTACTTACTATTAAGCCCATACTGATTTGATAGAATGTGCTGGACAATTGTCAATAAAAAGTAAAATCTTCCTTTTTTGAGCCGCAAATTTTTTGTCCAACTTTAGAAGCCACTTCTCATATAATTCACTAGTCATCCAAGATTTTGAGTTATTCTCGTAATCCACTTCTAGATATTGTAATCCTTTAAAACAACGAGGATTTTTGGATTTTCCTATGACAAGGAGTCTAAGTTTTTCTGTTCCACTCCAGTTTGAACCTACCATGACAGTTATTCTTTCCTTGCTTTTTTTGCCACCAACACATTTTTCATTTCGAAAGGCTAGTGTTCGGGATGGCAAACATTTAAAAAACAATCCTGTTTCATCAGCGTTAAATATGTCATTCTTATCGTATTCTTGAATAAGGGAAGGTAAAATATTTTGTATCCAATCATCCCGAGTTTGGATATCAATGGATCCGCTTTCACCACAAACAACTTTTCCAACAATGTTATGTCTTCGTTTAAATTTATCAAGCCAACCAGCGCTAGCTACAAAATCGGAATATCCCAATGATTCTGCAAACTCCACAGCTTTTTCTCTGATTAACGGTCCGGAAAGTGGAATGTTCTTATGCCTTGCAACGGTGATCCACTTAATCATGGCTTCATTAACATCAGGATATTCACAGGATCTAGCTTTCTTAAATTTCTGAAGTATACCAGAAGAACTAGATTCTTGAATCTTATCTTTATTCATCGAAATTGTTGACAAAGTAGTTGGAGAAATTCCAAACTCTGCAGCAATATCCTTCTTTTTTTTATTTCCTTGTGATACTGCAGAAATTATAAGACACTTTTCTTCAAAAGATAAACTTTTGCGCTTAGACATCTTAATTTGAAAACAACCTTGCAGCACAAAACTTATTACAAACTAAGATTTTCTTACTCACTTTCATTTATTTTTTTTTCCTTGAAATAGGCACACAAAATGTAACGTATTTTACCGCAATATTTGTGTGTGCATAAATTCATTGGAATTTTGCGACTGCTAAAAAAATTCGCTATAGAGAGGTTTATTTCGTACATAAAACACCAGTTGTGTTGTTAAATAAGCTTCGTTACAGAGAAAACTACGTTATAGAGAAAACTACGTTATAGAGAAATTCGTTATAGAGAGGTAAAAATGTGTGAAATACATCAGGAAAATGCAGTGTTTTTCAAAAAAATTCGTTATAGAGACAAATTCGCTATAGAGAAGTTCGTTATAGAGAAGTTCGACTGTAGTCTCTCGTCCAATCGTACGCAATCTTCAATTGCTCTACCCTTTCAACAAACTGCACAGATGTAATGTCATTTTTGCATGGATCGAAATCTGGCTACATATCTATGATTTCATTCAACCCAAGTTTAATATTGTTGTACACATATACAGTACACATATTCGTTTGATTTTGAACGTTCTGTTCTCATATCTTCGCAATGAGTTGAAGTTAGAAAGATTCGTTGAGTTTAACATCTGCTCACTACCTCTTACAGCTGATGCGCTTAGGCCGTGGTTACGCCACCAATTTCGATTGGCAATCACCGTGCAATTATTGTTGTGCACAGCACGGAGTGAGAGAATTTTCGAAATCGAACAGCCAGCACGATTTGCTGGGTGAACCGAACAGCCAGCACGCCAATTTTTCAGGGTGGCAATAGGCTATTTTGCGAAAAAGTATTATTATTAAATATTAGAATAGTAAAAAATATTTTTTTATTATTATTATAAAGCAGATATTAAAAAAATATTATTATAAAAATTAAATGTTAAAGAAAGAAAAAATATTAAGTTTTTCTTCCGTCTTTCATTTTCCGACTTCAATTTCGATGCGTTTTTAGTTGCATTTTTACCTCAGTGCTGCCATTGTGTGCGTAATTGTATGAAATGGAAAAAGGCATTTCTTAAGCAGCAACCCTGTGCTCGCCAATCAGCAAACGGAGCTTAACCACTTCTCACCAATCAGCGAAAATTTTCTCTTTTGATTGTCAATTAAAATTGGTGGCATAATCACGGCCTTATTGGCAAATTACATATATTGAACATCCAAATAAGACCTTGGCGTTGGAATCGTCGTTACGACAGGGAACATAACTTCCTGCGCAGCATGCGTTCGTGTAATATGACTGCTCATACTTACACCACTGCAGCTTCCCCTTGCAAAAGTCATTTGTTGGCTGTTCATACTTGCCGAATTGAAGTTTATTGCTGCCGCTATCGACGTTACTGTTGTTGTTGTAGACTAAAGCTGTAAAAGTAACGAAAATTTTTATACCCGTATGTATTCGTTACTAATCCAATCAACACCCGTATCTTTCGTATCGTTACTTTACTCGTTACTTTTGATACAAGCACTTGTACCTCACAAGAATCATCGCAACAAATCTTGCAGCGAAAGGAAATGTTCGTTCGTCCATATGCATACATGTAAATACATATATACATATGTATAGACGCATCATATTTTTGTATCGATTCGAACAATTTGATACAATCAAGCACTTGTACCTCCCCTGCAGTACGGGGGAGCGACTACAGGACTGCTGAATCGGTAGCTACGTGATAAACTCCGTCAATTACCGACCGACTACTTGCAGTGTATTTGATCGATTACTTTTACAAGGCAATGTAGTCACCATCAGCTCTCTCTGCACTACCGGAAGTTACTAAAGTAGTCACTTGCGTGATTTATGGGCGCCCTCTGTAGTAGTTTTTCGCTATCTGGTTCGACTCCGCACTACCATGTGCACTACCTAGGGTTAATAGAGTAGCTACTTACCTAGGAGTCGGTGCAGTAGCGGTTCAAAAGTAGCGATTGAATCCAGCAGTACTGGAGGGTCACAGGAATCATGCATGCATGTACGTACATATACATGCAACACACTTTAGTATCGATACGAAAAACAGTTTCGTTACCGCACAATATGTTGTGTTGTATTGATTCACGTTGATGGCAGTGATCGGATTAAAAAAAATTCTGTGTGCGGGGAAAAATGTGATAGATTTCAAAAAAATGTGGTAGATTTCAGGTTTTAGATCAAACTTTGTAAAAAAATTCAAAAAATTCGGCATGGTTTTACCTAAATTGCAAACTTTTAATTAGACTCTAAAAAAAATTTAATTTTGAAGTTGCTAATGATTGCATTGAGTTTTGACAATTTTTCTTCCTTAACAGTGTAAAGCAGTTTTTTCCATAGCAATATATATTTCGAACATATTTCAGGAGATTTCTGCAACCTTGCGGAGTGATGCCAGCTTTTCTTTTTATCACATCACGATGTAGCGAACAAATGTAGCACGTTCCAAAAACCGCTACTTGGGATTTACCGACTTTGACAATTCTCAAGTAGAAGCAAGCAACGCCTCAGAAACTTTAGAAGCACTTAAATTTGCTAATACTTTCACAAAAATCGCACATTTTCACTATTAATTCTTTTTATAAATCATATATTTTGTAATTTAACACAATAACACCACGTTTCCTGTCGAAAAACGTATTATTAATATTTTACTATTTACCATTTTACAGTTTATTTTATCCTCCCATTCGGCTTTGTTTACTTTTACTTGAGAAATTTCATCGCCGCCGAGTATGCAGAATCATGAATTATATCATTCTTGTTACCATATAGTGTTTAGTGTTGGACAGTTTTTGCTCTTAAAATTTAAAAAATTATGTCGACTATAAATAATACTCCTCAAAAACGCGGATATGTGGTAGATTTCAGACCTTGAGTGGTAGATGTGGTAGATGCTCAAAAAAGTGGTAGATCTCCCACAATGTGGTAGAAGTCCGATCACTGGTTGATGGTGCATATACGGAACATGCGAGTAACGAGACTATTATGTGAGTAACGAAACGAATCTTGCAGCGTAAGGAAATGTTCGTACGTACATATGCATATATGTACATATATACATATGTATACACGCAACATATTTTTGTATCGATTCGAACAATTTGATACAATAAGCACTTGTACCCAGTGATGGAAAAATAGGCCCAATAGTGCCATATTTGGCCCTTTCATTCTGAGGCACTTTTGGTACAATTCATCCTGTTTTGGCAGAATCATAAAATATAGAAGTTTAGTATAAAATGCCAGTATATAACAAAAAATTACGTACCACATTATAGATTAAAAAATTACAAGAAGTGAAAATTAAAAGCACTTACAAATTAAAATAAGGGCTGTGAGAATTATTTGCAGACCGCTGAATTCTGTTGTGAATATGCAGTACGAAAAGTAAGTTTTCGCCACAACAAACTTTTAATTCAGAATTTTCGGAAAGATTCTAAGTTCGCAGTTTTATAGTTCATTAAATGAAAGTGCAAGTTTCTGCAATATCCCGATGTTTTTTGATATTTTTTTCTGACGGTGTCATATATTTTGATCCATTTAAAAAAATTTTGAACGCACTTTATATGGAAAAAATGCATAACATCGAAAACTTGGAATCTCCCTAAAAATTCTTAATTCAAAGTACTTTGTTGCGAAAACCTGCTTGCTGAGTTTTTATAATTTTTGTACAAAATTTGAAATGCCGATTTGTGTACATTTATTGTGTTTATTAAATTACAAGCAGACCCGGCGAATTTCGTTCCGCCCAAAATTTTTATATATTTTATTGAAACTTTTTGGTCCAACAATTTCACCAACAATTCACGTTTACGATTTTCATTGGCACATTCGTCTGCTAAGATTATGGTTTGGTAGTCATTTGCCGCTTTAAATAACCTAAGGAACGTGTTATATCCGTGAAGAAGTTCTTGAAACGCTCAAGTTGTGCGGCATTTCACAGCACGGTTATTCGCAAAGCGAAATAAATTTTTTCCTTTCACTCCCTGGCGGCAAAAATGACCCGGTTCTATAGTGAATGTCCTAGAAGCTTTACAGTATAGTTGGTGGCAATTTCAAAATGGGTGCGAATCATTGTTCCACAGAAATGTAATATACATTTTCTCACTTGGCTATTTTTAGTAATAGCTCGACTTCAGCACCACTTGGCAGCACGTTTTTGCAATAGTACTGCATACATATTTAAAACATTAACCAAGTCGGATCATAAATAAGATTTTTAGTAATAACTCAACTATAGCCCCAACTGTCGGATTAAATTGTGAAACTAAACCATCCAGAGACCCACTCAAACACACAAAAAGTTTCGTTAAAATCCGCTAGGAGGATTTCACTCACAACCACACCTACAGAAGAATTAAAAAATACATTCAAAGATAGCTAAAGGTCGGTACGTTTGTAGGCCTCACACCCCCTTTTCAAATAGTCCAAATTTTCTCCATGAGTATGGGCTTGATTTCAACTACATACATAACTCCATACGAAGTTCCAGTACTGAACCATGAATACTTTCAGAGATATGTAGTATAAAAATTCGATTTATATGGGAGGTGCCACGCCCCCCTTTCCAACAGCTGCCCTCTTTCTTTATGAGTA
This sequence comes from Rhagoletis pomonella, assembly GCF_013731165.1. Lineage (NCBI taxonomy): Eukaryota > Metazoa > Arthropoda > Insecta > Diptera > Tephritidae > Rhagoletis > Rhagoletis pomonella. The sequence continues at coordinate 127,148 of NW_023458582.1, read as the reverse complement.
TGCGATTGATTTGGTATATCCCCATACCAAGTTCCAGAACTCTACCATGAACACTTCCAAAGATAGGCAGTATGGAAAATTCGGTTTGTATGGAAGATGCCACGCCCCCTTTTCCAATAGTTCCAATTTTTCTTCAAGAGTATTCGGAGCGTATATCTCCGTACCAAGTTCCAGAACCATACCATGAACACTTCCAGAGATATGCAATATGAAAAATTTGGTTTGTATGGAAGATGCCACCCCTAGGGCTGCCAGACGTCCCGGTTTTCCTGGACATGTCCCGGTTTTAGAATATTTGTCCCGGTGTCCCGGTCCAACATTAAAATGTCCCGGGTTTCGTTTAAGTGTCCCGGTTTTCGATTTGATTGCACAAATTTTGAATAAAAATGACCACACTGAGAGAAAAAACGCGTTGTAATATTAAGAAAAATTTTACTGGGGGAAATAACGCATAGTAAACATGAATATTTTTTATTTGATTATCGTTTTAAAATTTTCGTATTTAAAAACAATACTTTCATACCACGCACACGTGGTGTTGAATCAAACTGAACATTTGAATGCACATTTACATGTCTAGCTGTAGCACATGTCTGGAGTGCACGAAGATGCTTGCCACAAATTGCTAATTTCCAGAGCGTCAGGGTTCAAATACCATTACAGGCAGCATGGAATTTAAATATTTTTTTTTAACTTAATTGTGAAAAAGCATCCGTTAAGTGCAAAGCGCTTCATTTTAATATTGGCGTATTTGAATTGAATATTTCTATACTAAATACTAAAATTTGTATACTTAAATTTATTACGAGTTGGGTTGGTGCTCTTTCATATGCGAATTTTTTTTTTAAATTTAGCACGTCTTGCACAAGCAAAAGTTGATGATTAATATAAGTATGTACCTAAATACGTTAAAATTACATGCACAAAGTTTTACAATTATATTAAGCAAAAGCCAGAAGTTTTGAAACAAGTTCACAGCAACGAAACAAATGACTGATATTTTAATGTTACCTTGTATTTAATTTTTTTCTTTGATTACTTATAAGTACCGTGCCGTACAAAATTATTGGCTCGGAGACTTTTTCATCTGATCACAAATTTTGAAAATGTAGCTTTTGAGCCAATTAGTAAAGTGCAAGGCTGAAGTTACCAGAAAATTTCGTTGATTTTTTGCAATTATTTATTTTTTGCTTCCACATACAAAAAAATTTTGAACATAGTTTGTATGGAAGAAACTCTCAGTAAAAACAATACCAAAAATCAACTAAGTTTTTATGGGCTGCAAAACTTAATTTTCAAAATTTTTATAAAAAAGTCTGAATAGAAAGTTGCGAATTTGTAAGCAAATTTATTGCATTTTCCCGAGTTTTCCACAAAGTCTAGAAATTTTATTTTTATGTTTTCTGATGTATTTAGTATAAACTGTATTTTTATAAGGAATAAAAAAGGTACATGCATTGTGAAAAATTCTCTGTGCTTTAGTTGTGATAAATTGTTTTGTTTTGTTAGTGTACGTTGTAATGATCTCATGATCGCATGTTTTTAAGTTTTTGTTTTTGTTTGTCAAAATAAAATTTTACTACATCCTTTCGTGCGTAATTTTTGTCGAAACGAAAGGGAAGGGAGCGAGAGGCCTCTCCCCCCTTAAGTGTCCCGGTTTGGCAACAGAGATATCTGGCAGTCCTAGCCACCCCCCCTTTTCCAATAGTTCCAATTTTTCTCCAAGAGTATGCGATTTATTTCGTACATCTCCATACAAAGTTCCAGAACTCTACCAAAAAATTTCCAGAGATACGTAGTATGTAAAATTTGGTTTGTATGGGAGATGGCACGATGTGATTGATTTCGTATATCTCCACACCAAGTTCCAGAACCCTACCATGCACACTTTCAGAGATATGTAGCATGAGAATTTCGGTTTGTATGGGAAGTGCCACGCCCCCTTTACGTATAGATTTTTTTTTAGCCTAAACAATTTGATACAATCAAGCACTTGTACCTCACACGAATCATGCATGCATGTACATACGTACATACACACGCAACACACTTTAGTATCGATACGATAAACAGTTTCGTTACCGCACAATATGTTGTGTTGTATTGATTCACGATGATGGTGTATAGAGGGAACATTAGAGTAACGAGATTATTATGCGAGTAAGGATTCGGTACTTCGAGTCAGGGGTTGTATTCGTTACTCAGTAACGAATACACACGGTTTGCTACAGCTCTATTGTAGACGTTCCTGTTGCCGCTATAGACGTTTCTGCTGACGCCCAAAGCGCTTGGCTGATGGACGGCGTTGCTATGCCTGCTAAGCTCATTTCGGTTGAATTCAAATTTCTTCTAGAAGAATTCGCGTCGATTGGGTATGTGTATTTATGAGGTGGGTTTTGTCGAAGGCTGAGGTATGCTCAGCCGCTCCAGAGTCCAGCGAAGGTCCCACTAACCCCCACCAAATAAAACACAACGATTTGTGTATTAAGTCGAACACACCCACACACACACGCGGCTATCTAGAATGCCGGAAACTTATCGTGCAGGGGAGAGCGGAAGGTAAAGAGATAGACAGAGTCGACAGTCGGTCTCGGAGATTATTCGGCGGGTAATTGTACGGCGTCGTAGTGAAGAGCGTGGCAATGAGAGCAGTCGCGGCAGTTGTGACGGCGACTGCGACAGTTCCCTTGCAGTGGTGGTGGCGGCCTTAGCGGTGACGTTGGCAGTGGCCCATATAATGATGAGAGCGGCAGCGACCTCCCGCAGTGGTGTTCTATGCGGCTCTGATTGTGGCGAAGGGCGAATGCGGCCTTTTTTAACTACGCCGGTGACAGCGGTCCTGGACGACGATGGTTGACGTTCGCAGTAGCGATTACCGTACTCGTGACGGGTAGTAGTGGCGGCCCCAGTGATGAAGACAGTAGCAGCGGGCCCTGATGGTAGCAACGGTGACAGTGGCCCTGGTTGCCGACAGTTAGCGTTCGCAGTCCTCGGTGATGATGGCGGGCGGCCCACGGTTGTAGCTTCGGCCTTGGGGCGGCAGTGGTAATAGCGGCCCCGGTGATGAGAGCAGCGGTACGGGCCCTAGCCATGATGATGATTATTGCGGCGGCCCTGGAGGACAGTGAGTACACAACGCGGTTCCTTGTGTTGCTGGCGGGGGTCCTCGGCAGAAGTGTCGGCCTTGGGGCGGCAGTAGTAGTAGCGGCCCCGGTGATTAGAGCAGCGGTGCGGGCCCTAGAGGTGGGCGGTGCGGTCCCCCCAGAGCATCTAATGGTTGCGCAGTCCCCCGTATGTACTTCTGGTCGCTAGGCGCTGCAGGGAGGTGGTTTGCCCCCCTTCAGCGCCCGCTAGCCGCGCGGTATCGTAAGCAGGCAGGGGTGCTCGGAATTGGGCAAGCCCAAACGGATCACGTCTGCTTGAGACCGTAGCCAAAAATGGGTCTAGCCCATAATGGTTTTGGAGTGTTGCATGATCGGTATTTCCCCCTTTGCAGCCATCTTTAACCAATCAGTCTTCCTCCGAGGAGGAAAGCCAAGAGCGCCCCGAATAGGCCCGAAGCCCCGTGCTTACCTACGCACAACTGATACTGGTTGAGTTCATGATGACAGTTTTAGCTCCGGCTTTGTATGAGCTGTTTGAGAAGTGAGTGGGCTTATTCCGCGTTATATGTTTTGAGTAGCAAATTTCTTCCATATGTTAGTGCGCATGGTTATCCAAGTTGGTGTTTGCGAAGTTTGTACGCGCTTGCCATGCCAGCTTCGAGTATGCGTATGTATGTACAAAGGGGTGCTTTTAGTTTCGTTGGTATGTTAGTTTGTGTGTACGTCTACCAGTATGTATGTATGTATGTTTATATATTTGTACCTATGTGCTGTTGTAAGGCGCATGCTAGGGTGATGTCGAATATGTTATTGTAGCGTAGGCGAAGCTACGTTACATACTTTTGTTCGCATTTACCATATGTGCTGGTCGGAGATACTGCATACCTTGACAAGCCGGTCTGCCCAAGTGTTGCTGTGAATGTCTCGATCATCTTTTTAAGACCACCCACTTTCTGCTGCATCTGCCTCAGATCGTCGCTTGTCGCTCCGGAGCCTCAGATCCGCCTTCTTGATCGAAGAGATAAACTTAAGATTGACAGTATGAATCGCATAATGTTATGCAAGGAATTTGTAAACAAACATGACCCGCACTATGTGTGGTCAGTTGCTAAAGATTTGCGTGTGTAATTAAATGATTTAAATTTACTTTTAAGAAATTAAACTTATTGGTACATAACATGCATATATATACATATATAATTCAAACAACCAAGAAATGTTAAATGATCTCATCCCTGTGCCTAAGACTGTATCTGCATTTATTTATTTCTTGTTTTTTTTTTTAAGTCCAAAGTACATATGCATACATATGTATGCATGTAAATGTTTTGTATTCGAAACATTTAATCTTAAATAAGTGAATTGTATGCTTTCAGAATGCTTTTTATACCCGAGCGCACTTGTGCACAAGGGTATATTAACTTTGTTCACATAACGGTTGTTTGTAACAGCCAAAACGAATCGAGATAGATATAGACAAATGTATACATAAATGATCAGGATGAAAAAAGAAATCGATTAAGCCATGTCTGTCTGTCCGTCCGCCTGTCCGTCTGTCCGTCTATCCGTCCGTCCGTGTACACGATAACTCGAGCAAAAATTGAGATATCTCAACGAAATTTGGTATGTAGGTTTCCCTCAATCCAAGGTAGGTTGGTATTGAAAATGGGCGAAATCGGACTGTAACCACGCCCACTTCCCACATAACGGTAATTTCCAGAAATACGAAAACTGCGATATTTTAGTAGCTACTGAAGATAATGCACTCAAAATTGATATTTACAATAATTTTTAGACGAAAAATAATTATATTATACATTTTTGGTAAATGGGCGTAGCCACGCGCACTTATGGTTACATGTGTATATCTTAGGAACCGCTGCACAAATTTCTTCCAAACCTGGCACAGTTGTTGGCCTTGGTACAGCATACAAAATCGCCTAAAATTTTTAAAATCCGACGATAACTACGCCCACATCCCTTATAACGGTAATTTAGAGAAGTACAAAATCTTCGATAAATCAGTATGTAAATATTGAAGCTAATTTATTCAAAATTGATGCTTCCAACATTTCTTTACCAAGAAATACGTTTGTGGTAAAATTTTGGAAAATGGGCGTGGAACCGCCCACTTATGATCACATATATGTATATCGGTAACCGTTCAACCAATTTGTACCAAACTCGGTGTGGTTATTGTGCTTGCCACACGAAAGTAAAGCGTTGAAAATTATTGAAATCGGACTAAAATTACGGCCGCTTTTCATATAACGGTAAATTTCAGAAATGCTTGAAACACCAATATTTCGAAATTGAAGGACGCTAATTTACTCAAAATTGATACACCCCGGCTTACCATCTATCGGTAGGTTTCGGAAAGGTGAAAAAACATATATTTAATATTTGCGCCGGGTATTTAATGTTCGGCTCCGCCCGAACTTAGACTTTCTTACTTGTTTGTAATTAAAATTTATTTGGTAGGTTGTAAACGGTTTTGGTCGGATTTGGGAAGAAAACTGGCAGGGGGAAAAAATTGTTAGTGGCAACGCTGGTGTGGAGCCTTCTGTTCCCACAGGTGTAGTTATGTATGTTGGGTAGGAATGTTGTATATTTCCTGTTAACGTTCCGTTTCAGCTTACTTCCAATTTTTGAAATTTCTATATGATATACATTTTCTCTTCGTGCTATATATTTTTTCTTGTAAATTCCTGTTAGATTTGTCAATGTTATTGTGGCTTATTAACGTTTTATTTTTTTAATATTTTTATTGAGCTTTGTACCACGATTGTTTTATTAGGAAAAATTGAAAAAGCAACAAAGTCTAAGCGGTAGAAGTTATAGCAGCTATTTCGGAGATCGCCACATCTCCTCATCAGACTTCTTTTTTCTAGACCTCAGCAGGGATCGAACCTGCGTAATCGATGTTCAAAGTCAGAAGCGTTAACCACTGAGCTATGTACATCCCGTAAACTCTTGTTGCTAATTCATTTTCCTTATTCAACCAACTCATATCAAGTGCTGCTGATTTTCCGCTATTTAAACTCGACAGCGTGGTTGTTGTTGTCAATTCTATACATCCATTGGCTTATTTGCTTTTTTGTATAGTTTCAGGCAGGCTCTTCCTAAACTATGTATTTGTCAATGTTGTTGTGGCTTATTAACATTTTATTTTTTTATTATTTTTATTGAGCTTTGTGCCACGATTGTTTTGTTAGGAAAAATTTTAAAAGCAACAAAGTCGAAGCGGTAGAAGTTGTAGCAGCTATTTCGGAGATCACCACATCTCCTCATCAGACTTCTTTTTCTAGACTTCAGAAGGGATCGAACCTGCGTAATCGATGTTCGAAGTCAGAAGCGTTAACCACTGAGCTATGTACATCCCGTAAACTCTTGTCGCCAATTATTTTCCTTATTGAACCAACTACTATCAAGTGTAGCTGATTTTCCGCTATTTAAACTCGACAGCGTGGTTGTTGCTGTCAATTCTATACATCCATTTGCTTATTTGCTTTTTTGTATAGTTTCAGGCAGGTCTTCCTAAACTATGTATTTGTCAATGTTATTGTGGCTTATGTTAGATTTGTTTAGTCATTTAAGCTACATATACACGCATATATAAATACAATTATAAATAAATTGTAAATTTGAATTGAAGAGAAAGAGAAAATTTACGTTATTTTAAATTCGAGGTGAAGAGATACTAGTTAATATGGCGTGTTAATCCCTCTTCTTGTTGGTGTGGGTGTTGCCTTCAAGGCACTTGGCAGCAGAAGAACTATATGGCTTTTGTACGCTGACTGACTGACTGGGGACTTGACCGGATTAATAGACTGACGGACTACGGTCAGGATAAGGGAACCCCACTTCTACGTTTTGGAGCCAAAGCGGCTATTTGCTACACAGCCAGATGGGGTGGGACGGCTCCCTCCTGACAGGACATGTTTTCTACCGCTTTGCCTATTTTTCACAGCATTATCTTTTGTATTCTCAATCCGGCATGACTCCTTTTTTGATTATGGCTGTGGGCTGAAAGAACGGCAAGAACCACGGCATGGCCTGGCGAGCTATAGCCGGGCTACAACCACGCCGACCTGCCATGTCTACCGGTCCAGTACATGCAGTTACATAACGTATTTATTTAAATGAAATGATTACTTACGTTCTGCATTAAAAAAATAGTTAGTTATTTTCTAGTATAACATAAATTTGTGAAACCAAAGTGATACTTTTTCAAAAAAAAGCTGTTTGTGTGTGTGTTCGCTGTGTGTAGGGATGCTAAAATACCAGAAAAATTGGGATCTCGGGATTTCGGAATATTTTTTAGGTAATCCCGGGATCCCGGGATTTGTCCCGGGATTCAAATTGAGTCATACATTTTATGAATATGATTAAAAATTCAATATCTGAAAGCATTTAAACATACCATTAAATAAAACTATTTAAAATTTACGATAAACTGATAGTAAAACTCATATATCGCTAGCTTAGAGTGAAAAGTTGCTAACTTCACGTTTAATGAAAAACCATATTTTGATATAGGAGGCTAGATAAATTAAAATTGCATCGTTTCGAAAAGGGTAAAGGTCTTTGTTTTATGTTTTCTCGTTTATATTCAATGAAAGGAAAATTTGCTAAGGCCAAAAAAAGCTCCGAAAATTCGATAAGGCCAAAAAAGTTCGAAATCTTTTAATAAATATCGAATCCCTCCGATTCGTATGGAGTTTTGCTTTGCTTTAAACAGGCAAAATGTTGTATTCCAAGTGTTGCGAAATACTTGAAGAAAATGGCTATACAAAGTTTTTTCCCCTCCTGTACAATTTTTGAATTGGGACTTAGCAACTTTGCACTCTAAGCTAGCGATTTTTTTTAATTCAGTCAAATTTTAAATTAAAACATTTTTTTAAATGTATTTACATTTACATGTGATTGAGGAACGTATACATCACAAATAATAATGTAAATACCAGGTACTTTTGAAAGTGACGATTAATAAAAACAACATAAAACATAAATATACAAAAACAATTTCTCTAAACATGTTTATTCTACTCTATAAAGAAATGGCGAATGGAGATTTTTTTTCGCAATTTACTAGAAATTTTGAGGGTGTACGAGTCAAACGGATCTCAGAATCGGATTCAGCGGGTCGAAATACATGTTGGTAGTTGGGTCTGGTTAAAAACACAAACCCCTTTTTTGCCGGTGTTGTTATTATTGCACTTAAAATGTTTTCGTAAGAGCAGCAAAGCATTCAAAGCGGAATCTTCTAAGCTTGACCTGCAGTTTTTACATACAAAACCTACTGATGAAAAACATATTTCGGCATCAACACTTTTAGGCTGAACTGTCAAAAGGTAGACGTAATCCATTTGAAGATAATGACCCCTATCTCCTCCATTACAAAATATTTGAACTTCTTTTACCAGCACGTCGGTCAAATTATAAATTTTTCGATTTGAGGAAGTTTTGAGTAGATTGATCTAATAAATTATCTAACTTTTCCTTAAAACTCTCTGTTTCGTTTACATTAGCGACGCTATGAGTAAATTCATTGAAATCTTCTTCAAAAAAGGCTCAGACTGCAATTTAAAAGTACAGTTTCAAGCTTTTTGTTAATTGCAGTCAAAACGGCATTTTACAAAAATCATACTTCAAAATTCATAAACAAATTCTTACTATCAATTCGATATTTCAAAATTTTCGGGATCCCGGGATTAATGCAAGCTAATCCCGGGATTTCCGGGACGTCAAAAACACCAGGATCCCGGGTTTCCGGGATCCCGGGATTGGCATCCCTAGCTATGTTCCAAATGTACCAAGCTGCATTAAGCAGGAAGAACCAGGCAAAGCAAAGATGCGAAAATGTGTGCGCTTAAGAGCGAAATACACCACACAAGTGGCTTGTCAAACATACTTCAAACCTACTTTTCCCATTTCGCCATACACCATGCAAACATGTATGGTTGAAGCAAAGAATATTAGTTTTCTACCGGTTCACAATGTTAAAATTTATGGGTTTCTTCCATTTTTCTCTCTTACGCCCTCACTCGCTGAAAATTTCTTTGCAAATGAGGCGAATTTTTCATATACAAAGCAAACGGTTTGACCAAACGTGAAGATTGTGGCCAGAAAATAAAAACATTTTTATTTTTGTTCAAATTTTCCTCAAACGGCTTGACAAACTTTCAAACACCCCCATACACAACACAAATGGCAAAGGGCTATTTCGCTTGGTTTGTCAAGGAGCTTGTGTTATGTATTTTGCTCTTTACGCATCTCTTCATTTGTTTTGTTGTTAGTAGGGGTCTTCCCTTAAACTGGTAAAAGCCTTGTTAGATCTCGTAAATTTACGAGCTCTATTTATGATAAAATAATGATAATAAATGCAAAAAAATGATTGAATTTCATCCACTAACTGTACTGACTAAGGGTTTCTGCTAATTTTCGGCATTTTCAATTGTATTTTAGCCAAGAGAGATAGAGACATGATGGCGGGATGTTATGGAAAATACTACGAAACAAAAATTGCTTCACAAAATCCTGGTTGATCTGTCAAACAGTCACTTTACCCACCTATTTACACCTTTTCACAAAGGGGGCGTTCCCATTAAAGCCTCGCAAACTTACGAGTTTTACACGGTTTAAGACTTTACGAGTTTAAGGAAACCCCTAGGTGTATTTGTTCGCTGTTCGCTAACTCCAGTAAACACGAATAATCAAGCAAAGGTAAAATCAAAAAAGTATGATTTCTCTATATGCTGGCTTTTTTTTGTTGCACACAATTTCTTGTATTTCCTGCTACCACCAAAAAGCAATTTCGCCACATCAATAAAATTAATAAACAATAATTATCTCGCGAACGGTAGTTCAGATTTTCATGACATTTTGTTTATAAATAGCTTTCAGCAATCACCATGTCAAGGGCCCAAAAATTTACTTTTTCACAACTCAAAATTTGGCATTTTTGAAATTATGTACTAAAAATGTACACAGAGCTTTAATTTACCTTTCAGTAAAAGCTGGAGAAATTTTTGTTATAATTTGTTGAAAAAATCTAAGGTAAAGTCCCCCTTGCCCATATGAGTAGCATGTGCTAAGAAATAGTCTTTCGCATTTTTTTACGAACATGTAATTTGGAGTTGGGTCACTTTTTGAACATAGTGTGCGATATGTAGGTAACTTTTTTTTGATAGGTGGACCAGGGACCGATCTATTATCTTATTTATGGTCCGATCTGCTCTAAATTCGGTACACGTATTATAGATATACATATGAACATAGAATAGAACTAAATGATTTTTTACGGTTCGAAAGCATGGTTGCCAGCTTTTATATTTTCTAAAACCGGACAGTGGAAGAAAAAGAAATGGGGGGTAATTTTCCGATAAGAATTAGAGACGGCACCGATTTGTTCGTAATTCGCATGATAATTGGATAATACCAACAAATGAGATAATTCGCTCTCAAAATTTTGTATGGCGAATTACGTAATTCGAAGGGTAATTGGGGTGCGAATTACGAATAAGAGAGCGAACTACGTAATTGGGGTGCCTTAGGAAAGCCGTATTAGTGGTTTCGACTACCATTGTTTTAAATATAATTTTTTAAGGTGCAGAGTCACTAAAAGTACTTAAAATTTGTTAATTATGAAACTGTTATCATTTTTTTTATTGAAATTCAAAATTGCCAAACAGTTTGTGCTTGGTTTTTGTTTTATTTGTATAAATAATGGCTAAATACTTATTTTATGAGATCGAGCTATATCCCATTAGGATTTAACGAAAAATCAAGTTAAACTTACGGTTGCCAGACGTACTGATTTTATCAGTACAGTACTGATTTTTCAACTCTTGTACTGCTTCTATTCATTTCTTCAATCAATACGCTAATGTCCTGATTTTTCAAAATTTGTACTGATATGTATGGAAATTTCTATTCAAACAAAATACTTTAGTATTTTCTTAAGGTTTTTACATAACGTTGGAACTTCCTTAAACTGTACTGGAAAAAATAAGAAGAATATAATTTAATTATAGTTGACATGTTTTAGATAATGTTTGATATGCCCAAGAAATTAATACAACTAAAAGATCAATCGTTTTATGGGCATATCGCCGGGTCGTTACGTACCAGTTGCGATAATATGGTGGAGCTGAAATTATTTAAAAATAAGGCTTAAATTTTTGTCGAGTGTTGTTAGTTACCTCGAAAATAACTTTCAGTTTAGTAACAATACATTTCAATATTCGAATGGCTTTTGCCTATAACTTACAACTCCTTTTTCTCAATTTACTGACTCTGTAAAAGAGTTTTGCATATAAGGCATAGAGTTAGATACTCTTTTTAGCGAATTCTTAGTTTTTCACAGTTTTTGCGTAGTTGAAAAATTATTAAAGCCATGAGGAAATATAGATGAACTCCTTAAAAATTGGTACTTTTTTACAGTAAGAATATGGTTTTTTTTTCAATACCACACTCAAACGAAGCAACTGAGATGATCTTAAGAATAAAGTTTGTTTCCTGGAGCAAAGAGAGAAACCGGCTTCTAATAAAAATTTTTGAAAGTGAACTTCAAATTAAAAGAAATTTTAAAATGAAATGTATAGAATTCGTTGACTATATAAACACTGAAAATGGGAGTGATCTCATTATTGCTATTCAAAAAATTTAAAAATATAAAATAACTTATTGGCTCCTGTGTACGATGATGTGTACACTCATGTTCAATTGAATAACATTTTTATATTTTATGAACTATTAGTGAACCCGTATGGCGTTTTTGTTTAAAATATTTCTTTTATAAAAGAAAGGTATTTTTTCCTTTTAAATGTTTTTTTCTCAGATTTATACATACGAAGTATGTATACAAATTGCATATCAGAAGAAAGTGGGTTTAATCACGTTTACGACGATATTAATTTTTTAAAACTCAGTTCAAACTTGTTTGAAATATAAGGTTTTTAATTTTTCGAAGACCCGACCTTTAACCCCTTTATAGTACCTGTAACATAGAAAAAGTTATATATCGTTAAAATAAGAGAAAAGGGCGTACCACAACTATGTTTTTACTTTTTTTAGTACTTTACATAAAGCAATTAAAAATAATTTTTTACCAAAGGTCCTATTTTGAACTTCGAAGGCCCATATCTCGATTTCGGAGGCTAACTTCGAAAAACTTTTTTACCTATGACTCAATCTCTTACAAAAAATTGGTTTGGTCCAATACCCAGAAAAAAAGTTGATTTTGTCGTATAGTGTTATTGCTATTCAAAAAGTCACAAATATAAAATAATTGATTGGCTCCTGTGAATAATGTGTACACTCATGTTAAAATGAACAACTCTTTTATTTTTTATGAACTATATTTTATTTATATACCAAAATATTGTTAAAAACAAGAACTCAATTTTGCTTTGAATAAAAATGTACTGAAAAGTACTGATTTTTTTAGCATGAAAAAGTCTAATGTACTGATTTTGCTCATACAAAATCTGGCAACCCTAGTTAAACTTCATACCCTAAAAATCAACTTCCGTATTAAAAAAAAAAATATAAAAAGATAACATTGTTTCACTAAGTTTAAAAAACGCTTAAACTAGGATTTTAGTACAGGAAATGGAAAGTTCTAATTTCTGCTCACCGCGAATGCTGTGTTGCATGTTTTGCGACTGTCTTTATTTCTGGAGGACAGAATGCGCGAACCTTTCCTTTATTTTCACTTTTTAAGCTTTGTATATTTTCGCTATTGGACTGTTTTACGATGTTTTGAATAGTTGCATTCGTGTACCTGATAACACTGTGAGACAAATGGTAGGGGTCAGTGATCGGGAAGGGTTCAAACTACCGGGGAAAGTTATATCGGTAAAAATGAAGTTATACGTGTCCCGGCGTTTCGCTGGGTCACGTCTAGGAATCGAGATATATCGATTTGAAGTTAGTAACTATCATATAGGGGAAATTGTCACCTTTGGTGGTCTTTTTTTTGACATAACTCGAGAACCACTAGTCCGATTTCGCGAGACGCGAAACGCGTCCATCGATTTTCATGATCTATGTCTCATTTTGCTTAAAGGTTATGTGACTTTGCGTGAAAGTAATACGACTTGCCTTTTTTCCGTTTTGTATTTTTTATGAATTTAAAAAATAAAAAAATTTAATATTTTAGGCAAAAAATATTTTTTTTCTTCATACATTTATTTTTACCGGCAAAACTGTTGATTATATAGAAAAACGTTATATGAACAGATTAAAGGAATTGTAATTTTTAATTTTTTTTAAATTTGTTTGAGCAAAATCGGACTAGTGGTAGCGAAACGCCGGGCCACGTATAACTTGTTTTTGACCGATATAACATTTCCCGTTGGTTTCATCCCATCCCGATTTTGACTGTCGCATAGTGTAATTATTGATAGTTTTAAATACTAGCAGCTTTTGACGTTCGCGTACGCAAAAAACTTGCAATGGAGAGGAAATGGAGGGAACAAAGATACATTTAATTTTGAGGAGAACCTGCTAGTTTCTGCTGGAAAAACTTTTGCCAGCAAGAAAAGAGCTGATCAAAAACAGCGGGCTGAAACTTATGGTCTGATTATGCATACTTCGTATAACTTCGCACAACTTCGAATAAACTTTAAACTGTTATCTCGTATGTACTTTGATGTATTCCATTACCCTTTTAAAAACTTAGCGATCTGTTGAGTTTAGATTTTGCTTCACATTTTCCTGAATTAAATTTTTATTGCACTGGCACAAATGGTTGTGCGAAGTTATACGAAGTATGCATAATCAGACCTTTACGCAAATCATAAAATTGAATGTTATAATTTTTTTATGGTTTGGAAGTTAAAAATTATAAAACAAGACTAACTAAACTTGTAAGAAGTAAGTAATTACTCGTATAGTCTAGGGATGGGCGGCAGAGCAGCTCGCGCGCAGCAGCGCGGGCAAGCAGGTGCTTGATGCGGGGTAAAAATTTAAAACCGAAAGGGTAAGCAATAGCCGTGTACGTGTATTAACCCATTTTATGCAATGCATATTGCCAAGGCTATTATATTCACCTCTTTGTTTATAGAGGAACAATTTCTAACTATATTTGTAGTATATTTATTAAAAATAATTCAACATCATGAAATGCAGACCAATTTAATTTTTTTTATTAATCAATCAATAAAGTTTAAATTGATTATACATATGTAAAAAATAGTATGTGCTAATTCATACTGACGAACAATAACGTGTTAACGATCTTGCTTGCGCATGTGTTCGTAAATAAGAGAGCCGAGCGCCGCTACTAGGCTCAGTCGGTAGAAAACCGTTATATAAAAAGGTTGTTTGCGCATGATTGTCCTTTTTTTCAAGCAAATTTCTAACGAAAAATTATCTGCGCAACTGAACGCTGACAATGCAAAAGTGAATTACAAAACAGCTAATATGCGCGCAAGCAAGTCGGTACTCACCACCAGTGTTGCCATATCTCTTTCTGCCGTCCCGCCAGATTAATAAACAAAAATCGCTAGAATCCTGCTAAATCATTAAAATTCTGTAAACTCTTATGAAAAAAGTGCATTTTATAATTTAGTAGTTAAACTTTATTTGATAAAATTAAAAATCATACGTTTATAAAAACCATCAGTTTTTTAACAAAAACAAAATTGGAGCTTCGTTGTATGGTTTTATAACCAGTGTTTTGGCATTTTGTGGCATTAAATAAAGTATAAAAATTGGTCATAAGAATGTCGTCTTCGTTTTCAAGACTGTGGAGCTCGTTGGAGTTTGTAAAATATAGTCAATGCAAAACTTATTTGCACTTGTATGTCCATACCTGCATTTAAAATCACTTTGAGTTTATAATTATCGTTAAAAAAAAATGCATCGTTAAAAATTAAAATCTTCGAATCATCAAAAATACATAGATACAGACCCGGCGAACTTCGTCCCGCCCAAAATAAATTTTTTGTATTGAATCATTTTGGTACAACATTTTCACCAACAGTTCACGTCCATGATTTTCAGTGACGCGTTTATCTTCTAATATTACGGTTTGGTGGTTGTCGGAAGGCATATTTCCATTACCATCTTAAATAACGTAGCAAAGTTGTATATGCGTACAAAGATACGTAATAGCTTCAGTACCGTTTGAAAGGCGCCACACCCCCCTTATAAAATAGCCGCAATTTTTTCTAAGACTATGGGAGTGATTTCTCATATTTCCATACCATGTTCAAGTACTCTACCATGAACACTTCCAGAGATATGCAGTGTGAAATATTCGGTTTGCATGGGAGGTGCCAGGCCCCTTTTTCCAATAGCCCAAATTTTTCTTCATGACTATGCGATTGATTTTATAAGTCTTGTACATACCAAGTTCCAGTACTCTACCATGAACACTTGCAGAGATATAAAGTGTGAAAAATTTGGTTTGTATGGGAGCGTTAGTTAGCGGTATGAAACATACTTTACACCCTATTATCATACCTACGAAATATACACAAACAATTTCATTCAAATCGGTTAAGCCGTTTCGGAGGAGCTCGACCACAAACACCGTGACACGATATTTTTATATATTAGATTTTTTATACAAAACTACCAAAAGATCTAAAAGAAACAAGTAAGAAAGTCTAAGTTCGGGCGGAGCCGAAATACCCGGCGCAAGTATTAAAGATATGTTTTCCACCTTGCCGAAAGCTACCTCTACATGATAAGCCGGGGTGTATACATTTTAAGTAAATTAGCGTCCTTAAATTTCGACATATTGAAATTTCAAGCATTTCTGAAATTTATTGTTATATGAAAAGCGGCCGTAATTTAAGACCGATTTCAACAATTTTCAACGGTTTGCTTTTATGTGGCAAGCATAATAATCATACCGAGTTTGGTACAAATTGCTAGAACGGTTAGCGAGATACATATATGTAATCACAAGTGGGCGGTGCCACGCCCATTTTCCAAAATTTTATCATAAACGTATTTCTTGGTAAAGAATTGTTGCAACCATCAATTTTGAATAAATTAGCTTTGATATTTACTGATTTATCGAAGATTTTGTATTTCTCAAAATTACCGTTATATGGAATGTGGGCGTGGTTATTGTCCGATTTTAAAAAGTTTCGGCCATTTGGTATGTTGTACCAGGACCAACAACTGTGCCAAGTTTGGAAGAAATGTGTGCAGCGGTTACCAAGATATACACATGTAACCATAAGTGGGCGTGGCTACGCCCATTTGCCAAAATTTTAAAATATTCTTATTTTTCGTCTAAAACTCATTGTAAATATCAATTTTGAGTGAATTATCTTCAGTAGTTACTAAAATATCGCAGTTTTCGTATTTCAGAAAATTACCGTTATATGGGAGGTAGGCGTGGTTATTGTCCGATTTTTTAAATTTTCGGCCATTTAGTATGATGTACCAAGGCCAACAACTGTGCCGAGTTTGGAAGAAATTGGTGCAGCGGTTACCAAGATATACACATGTAACCATAAGTGGGCGTGGCTACGCCCATTTGCCAAAATTTTAAAATATTCTTATTTTTCGTCTAAAACTCATTGTAAATATCAATTTTGAGTGAATAATCTTTAGTAGTTACTAAAATATCGCAGTTTTCGTATTTCTGAAAATTACCGTTATATGGGAGGTAGGCGTGGTTATTGTCCGATTTCGCCCATTTTCAATACCATACGCCCAAACGAAGTTCACGTACCAAGTTTCATTAAGATATCTCAATTTTTACTCGAGTTATCGTGTGCACAGACGGACGGACGGACGGACGGACGGACAGACAGTCACCGCTTAATCGATTTCTCTTTTCATTCTGATCATTTATGTATACATTTGTCTATATCTATCTCGATTCGTTTTGCCTGTTACAAACAACCGGTATGTGAACAAAGTTATAATACCCTTGTGCACAAGTGCGCTCGGGTATAAAAAATAGAGAACATTTTTTTAGGATAGGGACACCCTAATTGCCAAATTCCAGTACTCTATCGTGAACACTGCCCGAGGTATGCAGTATGAAAAAATCGGTTTGTATGAGAGGTGCCACGCCTCCTTTTCCAATACCCACAATTTTACAACGCTTTTATCAACTTGCAATGTTGTGTTCCAGAAACTTTCAATGTTGTGGATCCAGAAACTTTCAATGTTGTGAAAAGCTCCTATAAAAAAGCATAGTGAATAGGGCGAGGTAGATGACATCTAGATGTCGCCCTATGTACTACGTTTGCTACACCGGAAATAGACGACACGCCATTTCTTTAAATAAAATTAATTGGTGCTCGTTTGTATGTACATACATATGTAAATGCATGTGACTATTGTCAACTAACTCGAATGCTTTGTAAGTGAAGTGACTTGTGGACCACTTGAGGTATAGGTGGACCAGTTGGTAACCACTTTGGGACCAGTTAGTAACTAGTTCGTGGGACCAGTTGGTGACCAGTCGGGGACCAGTCCGGGGCCCAGTTGAGAACCAGTTTGGAACTAGACCGAAACTACATACCTTCGGACCAGTTGGGGACCAGTTTGTCTTTTTAAGCTCCTGTGGCCGTTTTAAGGGTAATTCTTGGGCTCCTGCACTGCCGCTCGGGGTTTCTGCCTTCTACGGTGGTAATTTTGGGCCGGGTTGCCTGTTTTGGCGGATTGTTGTGCTGTGTGTCGCGTATTACGTGTACCGGGTACCACTTTCTCGAGCGAATTGCCCTGGGGAACCTGTTGTGTGAGTTGCTGGCTTTTTGGCTAGACTTTGAGGAGGGTTTATACACGCATATCGGCGGTTGTTTTGGCCCGCGAGTGTGTTGGTGTAGGTACTACATCGGTCGATCCATATCCCGATACGGGGACACTGTTCTGACCGGCGGGATTGTTTTTGGGTGACCCTTCCAGGGGCTGCCTGGGGTGTGTTCTGCACCCAGCGGTTTTTAACCGCCTTGACCGCTCGTTGAGTCGCCGGCGTTATAGCGCGGGCTCTACTTTGAGTCCTACCGAAACCGGGGCTCCATTTTACAACGCTTTTATCAACTTGCATCAACTTGGATCCAGAAAATTTCAATGTTGTGTGTCCGACACCAAAGCAAAGCTTTGAAAAGTTCCTATAAAAAAGCATAGTGCATAGGGCGACAGCTGTAGTGAATAGGGCGAGGTAGATGACATCTAGATGTCGCCCTATGTACTACGTTTGCTACAGCGGAAATAGACGACACGCCATTTCTTTAAATAAAATTAATTGGTGCTCGTTTGTATGTACATACATATGTAAATGCATGTGTGTGCACCTTTCTATTAATATCGTTGAATTATTTTATATCTATTGCAAAATTTTATTCAGACAGGACTAAAAAGTAGAAAATAAATAATATAAAAAAAACTTTTTAATATACAACGCTTTTATAAATGGACTAAAAAGTAGAAGATAATACTTCTCAGTCCCATAGAATTTGTTTTGATAACTTTTGATTTTGAAATTTTAGCAAAAGTTATTATAAACAATCTATGAAATTGAAAATGAAAAGCGTGGGGCGCATGTAATACACTTGAATTGATATGAAAAGTAATATATGAATGCATGTATGTGGGTATATGAATAACGACCGCTTAAAATCGATTTCAAAGTTCTACTGTCGCTGTAGAAATTTTAGGTCTACGTTATGTAGTTTGACTATTGTCAATTAAATCGAATGCTTTGTATTGCATGCGCTCCACGTTTTTCATTTTCAATTTCATAGATTGTTTATAATGACTTTTGCTAAAATTTCAAAATCAAAAGTTATCAAAACAAATTCTATGGGACTGAGAAGTATTATTTTCTACTTTTTAGTCCATTTATAAAAGCGTTGTATATTAAAAAGTTTTTTTTATATTATTTATTTCTCCATGAGTATGCTATTGATTTCATATATCTCCATACCATGTTCGAGTACTCTACCAAGAACACTTTCAAAGATATGCAGTATGAAAAATTCGGTTGAATGGGAAGTGCCACGCCCCCTTTTCCAATAACCACAATTTTTTTCATGAGCATGCGATTGGTTTCATATATCCCCATACCATGTTCGAATACTCTACCATTAACACTTCCAGAGATATGCAGTATGAAAAATTCGGTTTGTATGGAGGGTGCCATGCCCCCTATTCCAATAACTACAATTTTTCTCCATGAGTATGCGATTGGTTATATATATCTCCACATCAAGTTAGAGTACTCTACCATGAACACTTCCAGAGATATGCGGTATGAAAAATTCGGTTTGTATGGGAGGTGCCGCGCCCCCTTTTCCAATAACCACAATTTTTCTCCAAGTATGCCATTGGTTTGATATATCTGCATACCAAGTTAGAGTACTCTACCATGAACACTTCCAGAGATATGCGGTATGAAAAATTCGGTTTGTATGGGAGGTGCCACGCCCCCTTTTCCAATAACCACAATTGTTCTCCATGAGTATGCGATTGGTTTGATATATCTCTATACCAAGTTAGAGTACTCTACCATGAACACCTCCAGAGATATGCAGCATAAAAAAATCGGTTTGTATGGGAGGTGCCACGCCCCCTTTTCCAAAAACCACAATTTTTCTCCATGAGTATGCGATTGGTTTGATATATCTCCATGCCAAGTTAGAGTACTCTACCATGAACGCTTCCAGAGATATGCAGTATGAAAAAATCGGTTTGTATGGGAGGTGCCACGCCCCCTTTTCCAATAACCACAATTTTTCTCCATGAGTATGCGATTGGTTTCATATATCTCCATACCAAGTTAGAGCACTCTACCACGAACACTTACAGAGATATGCAGTATGAAATATTCGGTTTGTATGGGAGGTGCCACGCCCCATGCACCTAGCGGTATGAAATATACTTTACATCCGATTCTCATACCAACCAAATATACACAAAAAATTTCATAAAGATCGGTCCAGCCGTTTCGGAGGAGTTTTTTTAGCAATAACTCGGTTCCAGCGCCACTAAAAATTATCATTAAAATCGTTTCGGTCGTTTAGGAGGAGTTAAGCCACCTGAATAAGTCTTTTACATACTGACACTCTTCGGCATTTTTTCCCATACAAAAAAACTCTCACGCATTCGTTATACGGAGAAAATGCGTAACATCATTAGCGAAAAAACATTCGCAAAAATACACGGTATCTTATAGCCATTGCACTTTATGATACTGAAATTGAGTGAACTACAAAACTGCATACTCAAAATTTGGTACAAAAAAATTTATTACGAAAAAGAAAAAAAAACTCTTTATTCTGGGTATATATATTTACAGATAAGTAAAAGTTTCAATTTCGGAGGAGAAGCTCGGCCAAACACTAACATATGTGTAAGCGCCAATCTATCTATATTAATAAAAATGTTGTGTTCGTATGTCACGGTCGTCAAAACTCGAGAACGGCTGAACCGATTTGAGTAATTTTTTTTTTTGTATTGTTCGGTATAATACCAAAACCAATGATATCGCAAAAAATTGGAGGGTTGCCACCTATTTGAAAATTTTTAAACCCAATTATATTGATGAAATAAATAAATTGTTACAATATGGGTATCAAATTAAAGAGTTTTTAGAAAGATAACTGCTGGAAATATTTTTGATGAGGGTTGCCACCTATTTGAAAATTTTAATTCAGACAAATTGATAAAATAAATGAATTATTGCCATGTGGGTGTAAAACTATAGAGTTTTAAGAAGGCGTACAGCCGAAAATATGTTTGAAGAGTGTTGCCACCTGTTTGAAAATTTAACTAAAGTACATCGATAAAATAAATCAAAAAAATAAAGAGGTTTAAGAAAGATATCTGTTGAAAATATTTTGGAGAAGGGTTGCCACCAATTTTTAAATTTTATCTCAGTTAAATTGATAAAGTAAGTTAAATATTGCTATGTGGATATCAAACTAATGAATTTTAAGAAGGCTTACAGTCGAAAATATTTTAAAGGAGGGTTGCCACCTGTTAAAAAATTAAGCGCAATTTTATTGATAAACTAAATGGTATATTACAATATAGATATTAAATTCAAGAGTTTTAAGAAAGATAGCTGCTGTAAATATTTTTGAGTAAAGTTGCCACATCTTTGAAAATTTAAACTCAGTTATTTTGATAAAATAAATGAAATACAGTAATTTGGGTATCAAACTTTAGATTTTTAAGAAGGCTTATAGCCGAAAATATGCCTGAGGAGGGTTGCCACCTGTTTGAAAATTTAACTCAATATAATTGGTATCAAATTAAAGAGGTTGAGGAAAAAAAACTTTAGGAAATACTTTTGTGCAGGATTGCCACCTATTTGAAAATTTTAACTCAGTTATATTGATTAAACAAATGAAATATTGCAATGTAGGTAGCGAACTAAAGAGTTTTTAAAAATGCTACAGTAGAAAGTTTCTTGGAAGAGGGTTGCCACCTGTTTGAAAATTTATCTCAATTAAATTGGTAAAATAAATTAAATGTTACAATATCGGTACCAAACTAAAGGCATTTAAAAATCTTGATTTAGAAATCTATATTTATATATAAAAAAATGTTGTGTTCCTTTGTCACGGTCATCGAAACTCGAGAACCGCTGAACTGAGTTGAATAATTTTCTTTTTGCATTGTTCGGTATCATAGCAGGATCATTTATATTACAAAAATAAATAAATGAAGTATTTCAATATTAAGGTTTACGGCCGAAAATATATTTGAGGAGGGTTGCCACCTGTTTGAAAATTGAACTAAATGTACATAATTGATAAAATAAATGACTTATTAAAATATAGGTATTAAATTAAGGAAGTTTAAGATAGATGACTGTTGGAAATATTTTTGAGGAGAGTTGCCACCTTTTTGAAAATTTTAACTCGAAAGCTTAGTATGTTGCACCAATGTATTTTCAATATAAAGCGATAAAATAAATAAACCATCGAAAAATTAGTCCCTTGTCAAATATGTTTGATTTATTATTATTTTTTTATGGATATGTACAAATGTAGAGCGGGTACGGACGATGTGTGGTGGCTGACGGCCGTTCCTGGTTGAATACGGGAAAATAAGTACCCGCGCTCTTTTCAATAGAATTGAGTTCAACCTCAAAGCAGTAAAACAGTTTGGAGGGGAAGTTAAAAAATAGTTAATTTGGCGGGAAAAGTTTATGACAGTTTCTAATAAATACATATATACATTAGAGTGGTCCAAAAAAATAAGGTCGGATTTTTAATGCCGCCACCCCCTTGTTTTATACCGAAAAAAATATACCCAAATTTTTTATTTTGAAATAAAAAAAAAATTTAGGTAGTGCTCAAAGCGCTCAAAGTATTCCATGTATTTCATATGGAGAAAAAAACATCTTTTCGTACATTTTTGGACCACTTTAGTGTACATGTATGCGTACATATGTACCTATATTATTAATCATTAGGGTGGACCGTTTTGGATTGATTAAATAAATGAAATATTGCGATGTGGGTATCAAACTAAAGAGTTTTAAGAAGACTTACAATCGAAAATATGCTTGAGGAACAATATGGTTTTGATTTGGAAATATTTTTTATAGGATTATCATCTATCTAAAAGTAAAGACTGAAAATATTGAAATGAAATGAAATATTACATAACTGGTTCCAAACGAAAAGTATTTGGGAAAGCTTTACTAGGGAATTTTTTTAATTCTTTCCACTTATCCAAAATCCGAACATTGTAAATAAATATAGAATTTACAACATTTTCTCAAACGAAGTGATCATATTATCAACGAAGAGCTGGTACACAAATTACTTAATGTAAAAAATTCATAAACAAATAATTTTTAAGCAAACAACACACCGACTCCAATTCTCATATAAATGTGTAATAGTACCGTTAATTTTTTCATGATCCAATGATCGGATCTAAACCAAATTAGTATGGGATCACCTGGAAATCGGTTGACGCGGTCCTAAATTATGCGGTAACATGCATAAAAAAAAATCCGACGAATTGATAACCTTCTCCTTTTTTTTGAAGTCGGCTAAAAACTACTGAAACAAATAACAAAATGATAAAAGAGTACCGAAAACAAAAAACTATGGCATGAAAGCTGTTTAAAAAATACTTAATGAAAACATAAAATTGTTGACACCATTCCCTAGCATTATAAATCAGTCAACTTTTAATCGTAAGCAATTTCGTTAGGGGTCGCCAAGGCCTACTACGTATATTGCGTGTAAAGAAATTTTGAATAACATGAGATAATATTATTATGATTATGATTATCATTACTATTGTGAACTCCTATTCCCAATCAAGGATTCCCAAATTAAAGCGAAAGCAGAGGAGCATTTACGATCGCATGATGCAAATGTTAAGATAATAAGAGCTGCAGAACTGAACCATGAAGGAACATTTTTTTTACAAGGGCGTGTAGTTTCTGGCGTGTGCCGATGACATCGACATCAACGGTAACAAAAATAGCGAAGTCTCTTCTGCCTTTTCCAAGCGGGATAAGGAAGCAAAGCGAATGCGCCTGGTGGTAAACGAGGACAAGACGAAGTATCTCCAGTCACCGCGTTCGCGCGTTGGAACCCACGTCACTGTTGACAGTTATAATTTCGGGAAAGTGGAGAATTTAATTTACTAGGGAACCGGCACTATCACCGACAAAAATATCAGCATGGAAAACCCACGCAGAATTACTCTTGCCAACAGGTGCTGCTTTGGACTGAGTATGCAAATGGAGAGTAAAGTCCTTTCTCGACGTACAAAAACCGCACTCTATAAGTCAGTCATCATGCCCGAGCTGTTATATGCCGCAGAAGCTTAGACAATGACAACATTTTATGAGGCGGCTCTTGGAGTAACCGAGAGAAAGATCTTACGGAAGATATACAGGCTTCTACGCATGGGCGACGATGTTACCGTAGACGATGGAACGATGAGTTGTATGAGCTTTACAACCAAATGTTCATAGTGCAGCGAATGTATATAGAGCGGCTCCGCTGGCTTAGACATGTCGTTCAATAGGAACCGAAGTTTCAGGTGTAAAAGAATTCAACTCGCAAGCCGATGGTGGTAGCAGACGAATAGGAAGCACCCATGGCAATGGAGAGACCAAGTTGGCACAGAGAGAAATGACTGGCGTTCTTTGTGGAGCTCGGCCAAAATGGCTTAGGCGGTTACAAAGCCAAAGTAGAAGAAGAATATGCAAATGATAAATGACGGAGTTGGGGGACCATTTTCTTGGATGCGCCAGGAGGAACTAGCAAAATATTCCTTATCAGATGGATTCTGGCAACGGTTCGATCAAAAAATTATATTACCTTAGCCATCGCTTCGTCTGGAATTGTTGCGACATTATTACCAGGTGCAAACATTGCCAATTCAGCCCTTTAGCTGCCATTGAACATATAAATCATCGAAACTGCCACGTGCAATATTTCCAGAGCATCCGGTATGAAAAAAGTTTACCAAAAAATTAAATTCATTGTTTGGGATGAGTGCACCATGGCACATAAAAAATCGTTTGAGGCTTTTGATCCATTGTTGCGGGATTTGCGTGGAAACATTCAACCATTCGGGATATTGCTCGCAGGAGATTTTACGAAAACATTGTCTGTAGTTTCTCGATTAACACGAGAGATAAATGCTTGCCTGAAATAGTCAACATTGCGACAAGACGAACATACATACACTGCAGCTGAAGTATTCGCGCGACAATAACTGGACATTGGGAACGCAAAGCTGCCAGTCAATGAGAGATTAAGACGAATTTTATGGCCTGATAATTTTTGTAAATTAGAAACATCGAAAGGAGAACTGATCGAAAGAATGTTTCTTTATTAAGAAAATTAATTTTAGGAATCACGATTGGCTCAGTGAACGGGCTATTCTTGCTGCGAAGAATAAGGAGGCCTATCAACTAAATAATAGTGGTATTGACAACAGTCGTTGCTTGAGCTGATCAGCTCTTTTACTAGACTGCCAGACCACTTGCTCACTTTGGTGAGTACACCTAATGTTATTCAATCCAGCATTCAACGTGAGGAAATAGCATATACGTCGATAAACACCGTTGTGGAAAAAGACCATTCAACGAAATTTTTGAACTCGATTAATCTTCCAGGGAGACCTCACATACTGAAATTAAAAATAGGTTTGACAGTTATCATGTTGCGGAATATTAATCAGCGAAAACTCTGCAACGGAATGCGACTCGCAGTTAAGAAATTGATGAAGAACGTAATATAAGAAAAGATTTTAACGTGGCCTTTCAAAGGTGAAGAATTCCCATGATTCCATTTAATGATGATGATTCAATTTAAAAGATTTGAATTCCCAATTCGATTGACATTCGGAATCACAATCAATAATGCTCCAGGTCGAACTTTGGAAAAGTATGGTTTAGATTTAGATGCGGATTGCTTCTCAGATGTTGCGTGTTCCTGTGTCGGCAAACCAGATATCCTTGATATCTATGCAGAGAATGGAAAAATAACAAATATTGTGTGCACACGAGTACTTATCACATAACCAAACACATATGAAGCGTATGCTTTGTTTCGTTAATAATTTATCGTCCATATAACAGAAATATGCCACAGCAAAGCGTGGCAGGGTACAGCTAGTCTATTATATAAAAGTTTCAATATGTTTGGAAAGCACCACTTCCCTTTCCAGTAGCCCCAAAATCTCTATACAAATTTCTAGGACATTACCACAAATACTTTCAGAGATATACGGTATGAAAAATTCGATATGCATGGGTGATGCCACGCTCCCTTAATATATCCAAAGTCTGCAGTAGGTGTTCAAAATTTCGAAAAATCGGTACAGCCGTTCGCGAGATCACCTCTTATAAAAAGTGTAGGTAACACAGGGCAACACCGATTTTGATGCGGCAAATGTTGAAGCTGGTTTTAATAGGCTTTTTTTTTGCTGATTAAGAATACGTAAGTATAGTGTTTCCATCAGCTCCAGATTTTGAGAAAAATGTGGTGAAAGTGTAAAAAAATCGAGTTTTTTGCAATATTTGAGAAGCTCTAGCAATGAAACAAAAGGTCATAGAACCATCCACTTAGGCTTAAATTAAGGCCTGGACTTCTGACTTCAATCCCTGAAAATGCCATTCCTGCACCTTGACCCTAAGGTTACCTATAGTCATTTATTTAACAGCTAACACTGATTTTTACATCATTTTTGACGATAAAAAGTAAATGAGTATAGGTGACCATTAGGGCAAGGTGCAGGAATAGTACTTTCAGGGATGGTAGTCTGTAGTTCTTGCTTTAATTTAAGCCTAGGTGGAAGGTTCTATCACCTTTTGCTTAATTGCGCTAGGAACTCAAACTTCCCGAAATCAGTTATTCCTGTTCAATAAATGACTATAAGGGCTGGTTACTCCAACTCAACTTAGTTAAG